>NC_042991.1:4913758-5103758 GCF_901001165.1 Salmo trutta
TACTGATAAGCAGAGCCTGTTACTCATCTGCTGCACCAAACGGCTGCTCATCTTTCTTACGAGACTCAGGTTTCCTCTTCCATGGCCAGATAAGTAGCTAAAGTTGTTGGGCTGTTTTTGCAGCCCTCCAGATCCTATTGAGCAGAAACAATAAGGATAGAAAACAGGAGAAGCTGAGGATGAAACAGAATGAGGTCCTGGTGAGACTCCTGTGTTGAGGTTGAAATCCCAGCAGCTCGGTAGGATTCCTGACATTGCTGTAGGAGCTGTTAAGTACTGTAGGATGGTAATGAATCTGACAGACCGTCTGGGTTGGTGCTTTGTGGCCCGTCTTCATCCTACCATAATGCAGGACTTTTGTTCTCTTCTTGCTTCCCTTTTTCTACCATGCTCCACTGTTCTCCCTTTACACAATTAGCTGAGAACAGCCCCAGGTATAGGCCCACCCTGCCTCTCTCCCTCCCTGTCCCCAACACAAGGCATGAATATCCTCTTGTCTTTTTGTCATCTGCCAGTTTCACTGGCTAATGTAACTGTAAAGTGATAGTGGGAGTTTACATCATGGCAGGAACAAGGCAAGGGTGTTTTGACAGTAATGCAAGGGACACTTGTTTATCTAACCCCGTGGGCCGCGTTGCAGTTCAGCACGGAATGAATGACTTCATTTTTAAGGGCTTAAATTAAAGGGTTCCTCCTCGCTTGAACTTAAAATGGGCAGATTTGCAGGCTGCAGTCCTTTGAGTGAATATGCACACATAGCTACAGTGTATGTGCATTTCATAGCTGTAAAACCAAATCACGAAATGTTAAGATGATGGTGTCTTTCAGAGTAAACTCTAAACTTTGTACTCGTGTAATCAATCCCGAAAGTCCCTCGTATATTGCATTATTTTCCAACCATTTGTAATTTAACATACATAATAATATATAATACCTCAATAATGCAACATACTAATCTGAGATACACTGCATGACCAGAAATAAGTGGACACCTGCTCGTCGAACATCTTATTTCAAAATCATGGGCATTAATATGGAGTTGGTCCCCCTTTGCTGCTGTAACAGCCTCCACTCTTCTGGGAAGGCTTTCCACTAGATGTTGGAACATTGCTCCGGGGACTTGCTTCTATTCAGCCACAAGAGCATTAGTGATGTTGGGCACTAATGTTGGCCGATTAGGCCTGGCTCACGGTCGGTGTTCCAATTCATCCCAAAGGTGTTCGATGGGGTTGAGGTCTGGGGTCTTTGCAGGCCAGTCAAGTTCTTCCCCACCGATCTCGACAAACCATTTCTGTATGGACTTCCCTTTGTACATGTCATTGTATGCTGTAGCATTAAGATTTCCCTTCACTGGAAGTAAGGGGCCTAGCCCGAACCATGAAAAACAGCCCCAGACCATTATTCCAAACTTTACAGTTGGCAGTATGCATTGGGGCATGTAGCGTTCGCCTGCTATCCGCTAAACCCAGATTCACCCTTTGGACTGCCAGATGGTGAAGTGTGATTCATCACGCAAGAGAACGCGTTTCCATTGCTCCAGAGTCTAATGAGCTTTACACCACTCCACCCGACGCTTGGCATTGTGCATGGTGAACTTAGGCTTGTGTGCGGCTGCTCGGCCATGGAAACCCTTTTTGTAAAGCTCCTGACGAACAGTTATTGTGCTGTAGTTGCTCCCAGTGGCAGTTTGGAACTCGGTAGTGAGTGTTGCAACCGAGGACAGACAATTTTTATGCGCTACGTGCTTCAGCACTCTGCTGTCCCGTTCTGTGAGCTTGTGTGGCCTACCACATCGTGGCTGAGCCTCAAAGTGGCAGACGTTTCCACTTCACAATAACAACACTTACAGTTGACCAGGGCACTGAGCTCTTCAGTACAGGCCATTCTACTGCCAATGTTTGTCTATGGAGAGTGCATGGCTGTGTGCTCGATTTTCTACACCTGTCAGCAACGGGTGTGGCTGAACTAGCCAAATCCACTAATTTGAAGGGCTGTCCACATACTTATGTATATATAGTATATTTCTTTGATTTACCCTGACACTGTGTCAGTTTCTTCAACAGTTATTGGGCTATACCATATTTGGGGGGAAATTGCTACCTTATGCCCCTTTTAAAAAAGCCACGGGGTTCTGAATGAGACCTTTAAAAAGGGGGTAGTGTTTCATTTGGAGTTGGTGGTAATTCTGGCAATGTGATTTTACCGCTGGGGAGCCTTGGAACCATTTACACTCACACATGGCTTCAAGGCCTGCGAGCTGTGCTGTGCTGTGGTGATGATCACGTAGTCTACAGATGCCCAGGACACCCTGAGAAATTAGAGCCCATCTCTTCCCTTCTACACCCACCAGCCCCTGTTGGTTAGAGCTAGGACGACCCCCCCCCCCCCCTTCTCCTCTCTCCTCTCCTCTTCTCTCTGGCCTTCATGCCGCTCATTCCTTTGTTCGTCAAAGAGAAATTGATTAAAGGCAGTTTAAATGACTTCCTCTTCAGGGCTATTATTTCCCAATAACCAGAGGAGGCTAGATTGAGATCGGAGGTCTAATCTGTTGTTTCCCGCTGCGCTCACTCCGCTCCGTCCTGTTGGTGTTTTTGTTAGAAGCCGGGGCGAAGGGAGCTCACCCCATTTTTCCCGTCAGTCGTCGGGTTGTAATAGTGGAGCTCCTGGCCGTAACTTTAGACCGCCTCAGACACACGAGCACTGGGCCCTCTCAGAAAGCAGAGTGAAACGAGTCACCCTCCAAACCCTTTGACAAATAGCCCACGCCACAAAGAGCCTGGAACTCTGCCGCTCAGGGGAAAAGGCTTTGAAGCTGAAGCAGAGAAGAGGGTTTCTTCAGTACATGGATAGATCTGGGGACTCTGGATTACAATGACACAGGGTTGCCTACTCACAGAGTCCAGGAGAACTCTGACTAAGGTCAGGAGTGGATGACTCTACGTCTGGAGATTAGAGGCTCAGGAAGGCTCAGGTAGATTTCATCTTTTGAAAAAGATGATTGACATGAAATGTGGTTTGGATTGCTAGAAAATAATATGATGTAAATAAGTTGGGAAAGATGTTATTTCGTTGTCACCGGTGGTCATAAAAAGCAAAGGAAATACGTTTGGAATGGCAATATGTCAAGGTTCTCTGGTGCCAAATTGAGTTGAAAGACCAGTACAGCTATGAAAAGAGCCGGAAAATGAAAAGATAAGGAGGGATGAATGAGGGACAGGGTTTCATTCTGTTCTACAGTAACACCAACACACAGAGTGTCTTCCTCAACCTCCAATCTGAACACTCCATCTCTCTTCTTTACCTTCAAACACTCCTTCGATCTCCCTCCTTTACCTTCAAACACAAACACCTGCTTTTATCTCTGTCCTCATCAGTGTTGGGACATATTTACCATTCTTGTTCATTTGTGTGCAGACCGCCACTCCACCAGGCCAGCTACAACCTCTGCCTTCCCAGTCAGTCAGTCAGTCAGTCAGTCAGTCAGTCAGTCAGTCAGCCGTTTCTTCTGTAGCAACACGACGTCACAACTCCCCCTCTGTAGATGAAGAAGCCAGTAAAGATGAAAAGCCTCTGAAGGAGGGGGAAAGCCCATTGTAAAAAAAAAGAAAAAAAGAAAGAAAGCATTCTACAGGTGAGCAACGTGCGGTCTGGTAAACAGAAGTTACATTCATCCAGGTGGTCCCAGACACCTTATCCAAACAGAGCCCTTGCTGACTTCGATCTAGTGGCGGCAGGATCATTGTTTAAAAACAATAAGGTACTGTGAGACATATCGCTCTTTAATGATTCATCTGATCAAGGCCCAACTTTCAACTGAAGACGCCATGTTGTTCTGGGAACAACAGTGAGTTGTCAACTAGACAGGTCATAACCGGAGCTGTTGTGTCTCAGTGCTTCTGCAATCAAACCTTATTATCAATCAAGGACAATGAAAGGGCCGCCTTCCAATCAGAGACAGTGGGCCTGAGTGACACCTTAGAACACTACAATGGTTGGATCTAAGTCTCTGAACTCTTAATAGTCCTTGAATTAAGCTATATAGTACTTGCTATGTGGTGATTTTCATCACAGAGAAAACATTTTGGTTTAACGGAAGCTAAATCTCACATGTGCGCCATTACCCTGTCATGCCCTACCAGCTTCTGATACATAGGGTGTCGTATCACACCCAAAGTACTTACAGTAGCCACATCCATAACTCACACACACTTCTGCATTGTGGCTTAGCTTGACGGCGTAGCATTCCCTTTACACTGCGTCCCTGCTGTACTCTTTGAGCATGCTCTCTACTCCTTTACCTTAGCCTGTTCCTCACTACCCGGCTCTGTCATGCCCCGCTGGCTACGGAAGTCACTGACTGATCCAACCAACCAAATGTAAACGTCCACCTTTTGCCCTCCCCAGTGCCACTGAGGCGCGAGATGTGACTTTCCTCCCAGAAACAGAGCTTTCAACATGGATCGGAGCGTCAAAGTGCCAGCGTGGTTTAACGAGCGAGGAGCCACAGATGACTTTTCTAACGGAGGGGAGAACAAAGCTGGCTTTATGCATCGGTTCTGGGAGGCCGGTCCACTCTTGTCATGTACATGTGAAATTAATTAGGAGGAAATACGAAAACACTTGGGTGGAAATTGCTTTTCACCAGATGTTCTGCATATGAGGATCAATTTAGTATTCTTAGCGTAGCAAAATGACTATATGTTCATTGGCTGGGTACTTTGATGAAAGCCAATCTGTCAGTCAAGGCACATAAAATGAAGCCTGGGTCTCTATGCTACTGTTTGTTCCACTTTATAGAGCCTTAGGTAATGTGATTATTTAACCAGGTTGGAAAATAACATGTTTCATTCTTGGGTAAAATCTGGACATACTGACAAGGGGCCCAGTGTTTCTCAATGATCCATGCATAAACCGAGCGAGTGGTCTTTTCCTTGTCCCCTAACCGCGCACATAGTAAGTATTTTAAACGAGCTAGCCGATGACTCCTTATGTGCCTGTGTATGCATGTTTTTGTGTGTTTTGGAAGAGCACCAACTTACAGACAAGTTTATTTTGTAGCGCCGTGGCAAGTTAAGCCTCCGCGATATGCAATGGGTGGTTTGACTTAAAAAGATCAAAAGTGCAGTTGTGGAATGACAAGGCATGTAGTGAGATGCATCCAGAGATCTGAGAGTTTCAGTAGTTCTTATCCGGAGTTTACAATAGCTGCTCTGCTGAACACTATGAAAGGCATGCAAAGAACAAGGAAACTACTGCGGTACAACAGTCTTTATTGTTAGCCTGTCCAATTCAAACAACTCTGCGAGACGCAAAGCAGAACCAACACAACCTTAACAATACGGCTGCGACATTTTGTTTCTCACACAGTCGCCTATTAGTGTAGACTATGGTCAATGTAATTGGTAAAACACATACAGCGTGTTACTTCAATACTAAAACCTTTTAAAGTAATCACAGTCTTTACTTAACCAATGTCGTTTCCACTGCCTGGTTCAACTTTATGAGAACGGAGCGGTTTTGTGTCTGCCTTAAAAAAAACACAAGTTGTTCAGAGAATGGTTGTCAACCCCTACACCGCTAGGTCTACATCAAGGACATGTTTGTTCTGAAAGATTCAGGATTCTCTGATGACTTTATTGGTCAACTGAAATTAGCTTTTAAAACCATCCACTCCGGAAGACACACATACAGTACGCATTTTTTTTTAAAGATGTGCAGGGGGCTGCCACACTGGGTACTGTTGTTGTGGGGGGTTATGTGCCTTGCTCAAGGGCAGGCAATGGCATCTAGGATTCCCACCAGATATTTCCAGCCGGACCCAGGATTTCAACTGGCTACCCTCTGGTTGGTTGCTGGCTCGCCTCTCTAACCGCTAGGCTATCTGCAGCCTCCATGTTCTCCTTCTGTGTTAATCATGGCAGTGCTCTTGTGCCTTCAGTGCCTCCACATTGCTGCTGCTCCACTTTATCCATGTAGCAGGGGAATCTGAACCAGTTGCATTTTGTTTATTGTATTACAAATGGCACATAGTGTTAATCTGGTATGTGATGAGAGGACGTTAAATTACAGACGTGGGGCCTAAAATGGGTATCAAACTTAATTGGATTTCCTTAAAGCCACTCATTTGAATTGAAGGCCACCTTCATTTTATCCACCTGATTATTCATTACACTAAGCACACCCCTTAACCATCTTAAATAGGGTAAACAAAGGAAACCAATTAAATGGCATTCCAGAGCAGATGGTGGTGCTTACAGTATACAGAACTGTTAGTTTAGTGACATAAATATTTACCCGAACTGCCACGAATGAAGACAAACGGTTAAAGGAAACGTCTTGTATTGTGAGGAACCACTATTTGCGAAGTTTCTATGACTTTATTGGCTGTTGAAAGGCCCTAATCGCTGAAAAATACTAAAAGTACTGAATACTTATTACTCTTGTTATGGTATATTGTACAATTTGTATTATCCTTTGCTGGCAGCAGGTCAATGCCATAAACTTATCTGATGACGAAGCAAGTTTGTTTCATAAAAATAGTGCAGAGGTGATGTCATCATTTTACAACAACATTATGGGGAAGATTTTGACATTTATGTTGGGGAGAAAGTAACAACAATACGAGAGGAAATATGTGTGCAGAGATGGATCGGATAGTTCATACTGTAGCTTAAGTTAAAGATACATACTGCGTTCCCATTCGTTTAAAGTAAAATGTTTAGACAGCTGCTTTGATGGTTATTACATCACCCACCACAGACATCTCTACTTCCTCTCTGTTTCATCACTTTTCAATGTAATAACGAACTGTGATAATACACGTGTGTCACTCCTGACTGTGAAGCTGTACAATCTGATGTTTATATTTGTTAACCAAGAAATGCCTTGAATAAATGAAGTCAATTTGTCTTTCTTGTTGGAATTGACCCAGTAAACCACAATTGACAGAATATTCATTAAGTTGCCCCAAAAGTTCTAATGACACAAAAACTGGCCAGTTGTGCTGATGATTACACAATGTTTGTATAAAACATTTGCCTGATGTTGCAAGAATATTCCCAGAACATATTTAGTTATTACATTACTTGGAAACCTAATAAAAACTATGGTGGTTGTTACAGATGTTGTGCGCAACATTTTAGTGAGCGCTAAAGGTGCTGCATGGTCAATCCGTCATCTGCATTGGCCGTGCAGCATTTATGCTGATACGGCCTCTGCTGAAGTCAAGGAATTTATACTTCTTGCGCTTCGCGGAGCACCACAGTTGAGCAGAGCTGTTGTGAAGGAATTTGTCAAAGAAGGGAGTTAGTGTTAATACAGGACCTCCCGCCCCACCTACCATCAACCAATCATGTCAATGCAGAGCTATACAGAGATATACGGAGCCCTCCGCATTGTTACAAAATTTGGGAGGTGAACGGCAAACGGTATGTAGTTCAATTTGGCCTCTGCGTGCCTCCGGAGGCTCCGCAATTGGGTCATCCCCTCCATACGGAGCCTCTGACCACATTTTCGGATCAAGCATAAATGGGCTTTTAGGAGAACATTCCAAGGATATTTCATTTAAAACATTTTCTGGAGAAAAAAAACATTTAGTTATCAAAAACATGATTTGAATGTTTTTGGGATGTTATCATCTTAATGTTAGATAAAACCCTAACTACAACTAAATGGGAATACTAGCTAATACTAGGTTAAATATATATACAACATTCAGTGAACACCCTTGATGTATTTATGAGTGCTGGGAGCTAACATGTCATTATCTATCTGTTCCTTATTTGGTAAGCGGGGAATATTCTCCTGAAATACCATGAATTGTATATCTTTTATCTTTAAACAACACTACCTCTCGACATGAATTAGCCCCAGTCTGTTTGACATGTGATCTTTAGTGTTGTGTATCCTCTCTGCTCTACCCTTGAGATCAACCTTTGTGAGCAGCACGCCTACAAAGCGAGAAAAAACAACATCAATTGTGTCCTCCTCATACCGCAATCCAATTTAATGGGGTTGAAATGTTTTTTGTCAACGTTTGTTTGTTTATTTGGATCCCCATTAGCTTTTGCAGAAGCAGTAGCTACTCTTCCTGGGGGTCACAAGAAACACAAAACACGACAAGTAACAAAACACTGATACACTGATAGACAAGGACAGTCACACACATGTAAAATACAACTATATACAAATTATATAACAAAAAAATTACACAAAGTGACACAAACATTCAATGCTGTTATTTCTTTTTGTAGCTAATGTCAGCGAAAATTTGAGATATGAAATCCCTGTGACTCCTCTTGATCAGAGGGAGATTGAAAATGCTGTCTTCTTCTTATTGTAATCAGACATTTCTTGAAAAAAATGTCAACTCTGAATGAAGTTCTTTCAAGTAAACCTTCATAACGCCTTTATAAACACTAACATGCTGACCAAACCGGCTCCGCGCGCTCGTCCGCGTCCGCCATTGTGTGCATGTTGATTTTGTCCATCCACACCGTCTATCCCCATCATGACACGCATGTTAAAATACCAAAACCAGCTGTGAACCAACTACATTCATTTGGGGACAGGTCAAAACACATATGAAACATTCATGGACATTTAGCTAGCTTGCTGTTGCTAGCTAATTGCTCCTTGGAGATTGGGTTGCTATTTTCCCTGAAATGCATATGTTCCTTTTTTTGTTGTTGGATCTTTGTAGAATTGTTTGCCATTTTGAGTCACACAAAATTATGTATTCTCTACTCCGACAATCCACCGATAAAAGGGGAAACCTAGTTAGTTTCTAGGGTTCTTTGGTTAACCGCTCCTTGTTCATTCTTCTTCTGTGGGTTTGATATGGCGGTTGGCAACTAACTTTAATAAGGTGCGTTACCGCCACCAACTGGACTGGAGTGTGGACCGCGTTCATCTTTCAATCACCCACGTGGGTGTATGCTCATAGCAACCAATGAGTAGATGGGAGAGGCGGGACTTGAAGCGTCTAAAATAGAACCACGTTCTATTTTAGCGCCTGGTTACACAGATGCCGTTGACGCGCACAAGCAGTTAGGATGAAATGATTGAATAATGTGTGTGTGTAAATGTATTTTGCAACGCTCGCGCATGCAACGCAGGCGATTTGATCAGCATGCAAATGATAGATTATCATCAAATTATCATATAGATGAACTAACATTACCATATGCTGGAACTAATGAACGTGCCTGACTACTAACGACATATTTAGCTAGTATATAGACCCCATTATAATCCAGCGGATCAGTAGCCATACAAGGCGTTTAACTTCACATTAAATACCATTAGTCTAGAAGCAACCCATTCTGGAGGCTGACGGTTTAAAAGCTGTGCCTCTCAATGTTATGTATAGATAGATGGCTTAAGTGTTTTCCTTCCTCAAGGCCTCGGCGTCTATAAGCAGCTGCTTGTGATTAAGCGGTGAAATGTAAATCTTGATGCTGGCTGTTTATGTAGCCCCAGCTCTCCAATCATGCGGAGGTATAATTCTGTGTATAATTCAGTGACGCGTGGTGTCCTTAAGAGTGGAGTTTGATTCAAAGGGCAGGTCCCTGTATTTACATCTCTCTCGCTCTCTTTTTCTGTCTCTCGATCTCCACCTCTCTGTCTCTCTCTCTCTTTCTCTCTATTTATCTCTATCTCTCTCTTCATCTCTCTCTCTCTCTCTCTCTCGCTCTCTCTAAAATGGAAGTGGTTGTCTGTCTCTCAGCTCCTGGACTAAATGGAGTGTGTGTTTACACTATCTGCCACTATTGTTGCTAAAGTTTGAGATATGCACTATAGATAAATGGTTTATTGTGTACTTTCATCTTAAATTGTATAGACTTCCGGGTCTTATTGATGGCAACTGGGGTTCAATGGAGCATTGAAAGCGTTTTATCCCCGGCTTCCACAACGAGCATGCGTATGAATTACAGTTACTTGGAAGTGCTGTTAGCATCTCAATTTGAAGCACCCAGGCACGTTTCAGATCCCTTCCTGTGATCTCTGACTGGCTGTATAATCTGGAGGTAGACTTGTTGCCCTAATTAGTGGGTAGAGGAGCGTGCCACATGTTCACTATCCATAAATATTGACTCTGGCTTTCAGGCTGGCCGGCTCTGACCTTGGTGGCTTTCCTTTCTGGGACCAACCTATAGGAAATGGGTCTCGTTTCCCCCACAAGCCCTTTCATGCACCATGTGCACTCATTCGCCATGTGCAGGCAAGCGGCAGTGTCCCTGTCAAGTACATGTCCATCGATAAAGTTTTACTGTATTGAAACGTATGTTGTCATGGCAAAGCTGCAAAGCACATCACATCACATTGCTCAACCTTGAACCAAATGAATGCCACTAATAATCTAGGAAATGAATATTGTAATGTATTTAATGTGCCCCTTATATACCGTTCATACACAGAACAAAATCCCACTATTTTACCATGCCTGCATTTTATACCAGCTTTTTCATATATCTGAAAGGGGTATATTTTTTTCGTATAGCTGAAAAGATAAAAGACCTAGTCATGATTCCTGCATTATCAGAGACCGTGTAACCAAAGTACAGGAATTGGGTCTGTGTGAATGGTTCTCTGCTTTTTTAGCAGGTCGAGTCATTAACACTTCCATTGTTTAACACCTCCCTAATTTTTGATTTAACAACACTCTCCTGCCCCTCCAAATTTGCCAGTTACTCACTGATATGTATAAAGGGGTATACCTGGAAGAAAGTGGTAAATAAAGGGCTGTTTGAAAGGGGGTCATATAAACATGGCCTGTTATTTTTTTTACTGGTAATATACCACATCTTCTGTCTGAAATGGGTATTATAGTCAATAGAAATGATTGTTCACAGATCCAGTCATCCCTATTTTGTGCAACAAGCCTCTAGCTGTGTTATCTCCCGGTATCCATGTTAGCGTGTGTTTAAGGCTACATCTCTGTCCACACAGTGGAATGTGGGCCCTGTGTCCAGCCAAGGGGCTGTTAACAGCAGGTGAAGGGCTAATGGCTGGATCTGCCGTGTCATCTCAGGGCTTTAATTCCCCCTGACCGTTGGAATGTACTGATGACAAGAGAGAGGAGAGGATTAGCCAAGTACTGAGGAGGTTTCAATAACGATATGTGTACAATACCTGTGTACAGCACAATACAAGTTCAGGGTTTAATTATTTTTGTTTACTTAATCAAACGCTACTGAAGAATATACATTTTTTTCTAGCATAACTGTCCCTCTATGAAAGATGGAGCACCAAACTATAAATAAACATGACGTCCACCACCGGTCTTAAATCGACTCGATACTGTTTTACTTTTCTATTATTTCTCTATTTTCTTTCTCTCTGCATTGTTGGGAAGTAAGCGTTGCACTCTTAGTCGTCATCTTGTTGTTCACAAAGCTTGTGAAGAATACCATTGGATTTTATTTAAAAGTTGACATCCGCCATCACCAAATGCCACGGCTGACGTGAACTCAGGTCAGTGTGAGTTTGGTGTGACGGCAATATGACGCCCAGCCTGAAGTTGGTCCGCGACAGCGCTGTACTAGCCCCCTTTGTGTGTCCTCTCTCGATGTTCGCTGTGCTCACACAGGCAGAATGATTTCAAATGGCATGGGTCAGTTCATCATGGAGAGACCGAAAGGTCAGTCACGGTTGGTAGAGGACAGGTCCAACACACTGAGAAATTTAATTTGTGCCTTTTTCAGTCCTGACAGACAGACAGAGGCCTGTAGATATGGCCCTCTGTGGCCAGTATCAAAACCAAGACACGTGAGAGATTAACCCTAAAAACATGAGCACATCTACTGCTGCTAAGCTTCCCAAGTAAAGCAATGAAAGCAAGTAAGCACCCCAGAAGAAACGTGCCCAAAATAGCCCACGTTATTATATGTAGATTAAGAAACAAGGTTTATGAAATCAATCATTTGCTAGTAACAGATGACATTCATATTCTATATCTGGAACTCACTTAGATAATACCGTTGACGATACAGTGGTAGCAATACAAGATCAGAACATTTATAGAAGAGATAGAAATTCCAATGCCAAGCCCATTCTGGTGGGAAGCTGCTATAGACCACCAAGTACTAACAGTCATTATCTATATAGTGTATAAGAGGTCATACAATACGTTTTGTAGTGATTCCTATGTTATTTATGTAAAGAATACAGTGGGTGAGGAAAGTATTCACCCCCTTGGCATTTTTCCTATTTTGTTGCCTTTTACAACCTGGAATTCAAATTTATTTTGGGGGGTTTGTATAATTTGATTTACACAACATGCCTACCACTTTGAAGATGCAAAATATTTTTTTGTGGGAAACAAACAAGAAATAACACAAAAAACAAAAACAAAACTTGAGCATGCATAACTATTCAATACTGTGTGGAGCCACCTTTTGCTGCAATTACAGCTGCAAGTCTCTTGGGGTACGTCTCTATAAACTTGGCACATCTAGCCACTGGGATTTTTGCCCATTCTTCAAGGCAAAGCTGCTCCAGCTCCTTCAAGTTGGATGGGTTCTGCTGGTGTACAGCAATCTTTAAGTCATACCACAGATTCTCAATTGGATTGAGGTCTGGGCTTTGACTAGGCCATTCCAAGACATTTAAATGTTTCCCCTTAAACCACTTAAGTGTTGCTTTAGCAGTATAATTAGGGTCATTGTCCTGCTGAAAGGTGAATCTCCGTCCCAGTCTCAAATCTCTGGAAGACTGAAACAGATTTCCCTCAAGAATTTCCCTGTATTTAGCGCAATCCATCATTCCTTCAATTCTGACCAGTTTCCCAGTCCCTGCTGATTAAAAACATCCCCACAGCATGATGCTGCCACCACCATGCTTCACTGTGGGGATGGTGTTCTTGGGGTGATGAGAGGTGTTAGGTTTGCGCCAGACATAGCATTTTCCTTGATGGCCAAAAAGCTACATTTTTGTATAATCTGACCAGAGTACCTTCTTCCTTATGTTTGGGGTGTCTCCCACATGCCTTTTGGTGAACACCAAACGTGTTTGCTTATTTTTTTCTGGCTACTCTTCCGTAAAGCCCAGCTCTGTGGAGTGTTCGGCTTAAAGTGATCCTATGGACAGATACGCCAATCTCCGCTGTGGAGCTTTGCAGCGCTTTCAGGGTTATCTTTGGTCTCTTTGTTGCCTCTCTGATTAATGCCCTCCTTGCCTGGTCCGTGAGTTTTGGTGGACAGCCCTCTCTTGGAAAGTATGTTGTGGTGCCATATTCTTTCCAATTTTGAATAATGGATTTAATGGTGCGCCGTGGGATGTTCAAAATTTCGGATATTTTTTTATAACTCAACCCTGATCTGTACTTCTCCACAACTTTGTCCCTGACCTGTTTGGAGAGCTCCTTGGTCTTCATGGTGCCGCTTGCTTGGTGGTGCCCCTTGCTTAGTGGTGTTGCAGACTCTGAGGCCTTTCGGAACAGGTATATATATACTGAGATTATGTGACACTTAGATTGCACACAGGTGGACTTTATTTAACTAATTATGTGACTTCTGAAGGTAATTGGTTGCACCAGACCTTATTTAGGGGCTTCATAGCAAAGCACCACTTTTCCGTTATTTATTTTTTAGAATTCTTTCAAACAAGTTATTTTTTTCATTTCACTTCACCAATTTGGACTATTTTATGTATATCTATTACATGAAATCCAAATAAAAATCAATTTAAATTACAGGTTGTAATGCAGCAAAATAGGAAAAACGCCAAGAGAGATGAATACTTTTGCAGGGCACTGTATCTGTTGGTCCGTGGTGTGTAATGAAGAGCAGACACTGCACTTGACACATTTATGAAATTGCTTATTCCTGTTGCTAATAAGCACGCACCCATGAAGAAAATGACCGTAAAAACTGTTAAATCACCGTGGATTGATGAGGAATTGAAAAATTGTATGGTTGAGAGGGAGGAGGCAAGAGGAATGGCAAATAAGTCTGGCTGCACAACCGACTGGAAAACTTATTGCAAATTGAGAAATCATGTGACTAAACTGAATTTAAAAAAAATAATAAACTACACTATGAAACCAAGATAAATGAAATAAAGAATCATAGTAAAAAGCTTTGGAGCACCTTAAATTAAATTCTGGGAAAAAAGGCGAACTCAGCTCCATCATTCATTGAAACAGAGGGCTCATTCATCACAAAACCCACTGATATTGCCAACTACTTTAATTATTTTTTTCATTTGCAAGATTAGCAAACTTAGGCATGACATGCCAGCAACAAACGCTGACACTACACATCCAAGTATATCTGGCCAAGTTATGAAAGACAAGCATTGTAATTTTAAATTGCGTGAAGTTAGTTAAGAAGAGGTGAAAAAATGGTTGTCTATCAACAATGACAAGCCACTGAGGATAATAGCGGACGATATTGCCACTACTATTTTCAAGCCTATTTTCAATCTCCACATTTTCAAGCCCTCAGGCCTGGAGGGAAGCAAAAGTCATTCCGCTACCTAAGAAAAATAAAGCCACCTTTACTGGCTCAAATGGCTGAACAATCAGTCTGTTACCAACCCTTAGTAAACTTTTGGAAAACATTGTGTTTGACCAGATACAATGCTATTTTACAGAAAACAAATTGACAACAGACTTTCAGCATGCTTATAGAGAAGGGCATTCAACAAGCACAGCACTTACACAAATTAATGATGATTGGCTGAGAGAAATTGATGATAAAAAATATTGTGTGGGCTGTTTTGTTAGACTTCAGTGCGGCCTTTGGCATTATCGATCATAGTCTGCTGTTGGCAAAACGTATGTGTTATGGCTTTACACCCCCTGCTTTATAGTGGATAAAGAGTTACCTGTCTAACAGAACACAGAGGGTGTTCTTTAATGGGAGCCTCGCCAACTTAATCCAGGTAGAATCAGGAATTACCCAAGGCCATTACTTTTTTCAATCTTTACTAATGAATTGCCACTGTCTTTGAGGAAAGCCAGAGTGTCTATGTATGAGGATGACACAACACTATACACATCAGCTACTACAGCGACTGAAATGACTGCAACACTTAACAAAGAGCTGCAGTTAGTTTCAGAGTGGGTGTCAAGGAATAAGTTAGTCCTAAATATTTCAAAAACCAAAAGCATTGTATTAGGGGCAAATCATTCAATAAACCCTAAACCTCAACTAAATATTGTAATGAATAATGTGGAATTTGAGCAAGTTGAGGTGACTAAACTGCTTGGAGTTATGCTGGATTGTAAACTGTCCTGATCAAAACCTATTGATACAACAGTAGCTAAGATGGGGAGATGTCCATGATAAGGCGCTGCTCTACCTTCTTCACAGCACTGTCAACAAGGCAGGTCCTACAGGCCCTAGTTTTGTCGCACCTGGACTACTGTTCAGTCGTGTGGTCAGGTGCCACAAAAAAGGAAAAAATTGCAATTGGTCCAAAACAGGGCAGCACGGCTGGCCCTTGGATGTACACAGAGAGCTAATATTAATAATATGAATGTAAATCTCTCCTGGCTCAAAGTGGAGGAGAGATTGACTTCATCACTACTTTTATTCATGAGAGGTATTGACATGTTGAATGCACCGAGCTGTCTGTCTAAACTACTGGCACACAGCTCGGACACCCATGCATACCCCACAAGACATGTCACAAGAGGTCTCTTCACAGTCCCCAAGTCCAGAACAGACTATGGGAGGCACACAGTACTAAATAGAGCCATGACTATATGGAACTCTATTCCACATCAAGTAACTCATGCAAGTAGTAAAATTAGATGTAAAAAACAGATAAGAAAACACCTTATGGAACAGCGGGGACTGTGAAGCAAAACAAACTTTGGCACAGACACATGCATACACACAATAGCATAAGCACTATACACACAAGCACACATGGATTTTGTACTGTATATATGTGGTAGTGGTGGAGTAGGGGCCTGAGGACACACAGTCTGTGAATGTACTGTAATGTTTTTTAAATTGTATATACTGCCTTAATTTTGCTGGACCCCAGGAAGAGTAGCTGCAGCAGCTAGTGGGGATCCATAATAAATACAAATACAAATGTCCCCAACCACTGCCCTGGGGCATTGGGATATTTTTTTAGACCAGAGGAAAGAGTGGCTCCTACTGGCCCTCCAACACCACTTCCAGCAGCATCTGGTCTCCCATCCAGGGACTGACCAGGACCAGCCCTGTTTAGCTTTAAGGGTAAGCCAGCAGTGGGATGCAGGGTAGTATGCTACTGTGGGGTCATAATACACATTTATGACTTCAAAACCCCTATTCTTGAATTCGGCAAGCGTTTCATAACCAGGGTCTGTAACTGGTTAACCTCTGGGCATGATCACCAGTGGGTCGACTCTCCCAACCAGCCTTGTGGAGCTTATTGATAGCTGTTCTTTTCAATCAACAAAATAATTGGATCATCTACTTCTTTTTGATAACCCCAGTAGAAGACTACTTTCTCCACAGATAATGATATCAGTGAATGAAGGTCAGAGTGACTCCAGAACCCAGAGAGCCATGTGGTCTGCTGGACTGAGAGGAGGGGACAGCACGGATCACGTCCCTCAGGGGAGCCTGCTGGGGTGATGGACACATTCCTCTCTACCTGTCACAAGCTGTGCCAACACAAACACGCAGACACGCACACAGAAAGCAGGGATCAGATAAATCCTCTCTTTCTGCCCTTCTAATCCTCTCATTGGGCAATTAAAGATATAGTCATAGGTCGCTGTGTGAGAGACTACCTTATCCTTCCATCTAAAGCAGGGATGGGCAACTGGTGGCATGCGGCCCCTTTGATGGCCCTCGGAAAACTCAGTCAGGGTCTCAACTTACTATTGCAAGTTAGAATAGTAGAATACACAAGGAGGAGTATTTCTGTCTGTAATAAAGCCCTTTTGTGGGTAAAAACTCATTCTGATTGGCTCCCAAGTGGGTGGGGCTATGCCCTCTCAGGCCCACCAATGGCTGCACCCCTGCCCACTCATGTGAAATCCATAGATTAGCGCCTAATTTATTTATTTTAAATTGACTGATTTCCTTCTATGAAGTGTATCTGAAATTGTTTCATGTTGCGTTTATATTTTTGTTCAGTATATTTGTCATTGTTAACCAAGAGAGAGACAGATGTAAAGGAAGAGAAAGAGGAAGAGTTCTATGACACTCGAGGATAAAGCGTCAGTCAGTCAGTCAGTCAGTCAGTCAGACAGGAGAAGGTATGTATGCTCCATCAGCTCCTACTGTATTTGAATTGCTAAATACAGTTGAAGTCGTAAGTTTACATACACTTAGGTTGGAGTCATTAAAACTCGTTTTTCAACCACTCCACAAATTTCTTGTTAACAAACTATAGTTTTGGCAAGTCGGTTAGGACGTCTACTTTGTGCATGACACAAGTATTTTTCCAACAATTGTTTACAGACAGATTATTTCCCTTATAATTCACTGTATCACAATTCCAGTGGGTCAGAAGTTTACATACACTAAGTTGACTGTGCCTTTAAACAGCTTAGAAAATTCCAGAAAATGATGTCATGGCTTTAGAAGTTTCTGTTAGGCTAATTGACATTGTTTGAGTCAATTGGAGGTGTACCTGTGGATGTATTTCAAGGCCTACCTTCAAACTCAGTGCCTCTTTGCTTGACATCATGGGAAAATCAAAAGAAATCAGCCAAGACCTCAGTAAATAAATTGTAGACCTCCACAAGTCTGGTTCATCCTTCGGAGCAATTTTCAAACACCTGAAGGTACCACGTTCATCTGTACAAACAATAGTACTCAAGTATAAACACCATGGGACCACGCAGCCGTCATACCGCTCAGGAAGCAGACGCATTCTGTCTCGTAGAGATGAATGTACTTTGGTGCGAAAAGTGCAAATCAATCCCAGAACATCAGCAAAGGACCTTGTGAAGATGCTGGAGGAAACAGGTACAAAAGTATCTATATCCACAGTAAAACGAGTCCTATATTGACATAAACTGAAAGGCCACTCAGCAAGGAAGAAACCACTGCTCCAAAACTGGCATAAAAAATCCAGACTACGGTTTGCAACTGCATCATGGGGACAAAGATCGTACTTATTGGAGAAATGTCCTCTGGTCTGACGAAACAAAAATAGAACTGTTTGGCCATGATGACCATCATTATGTTTGGAGGAAAAAGGGGGAGGCTTGCAAGCCGAAGAATGCCATCCCAACCGTGAAGCACGGGGGGTGGCAGCATCATGTTATGGGGGTGCTTTGCTGCAGGAGGGACTGGTGCACTTAACAAAGTAGATGGCATCATGAGGATGGAAAATTATGTGGATATATTGAAGCAACATCTCAAGACATCAATCAGGAAGTTAAAGCTTGGTCGCAAATGGGTCTTCCAAATGAACAATGACCCCAAGCATACTTCCAAAGTTGTGGCAAAATGGCTTAAGGACAACAAAGTCAAGGTATTGGAGTGGCCATCACAAAGCCCTGACCTCAATCCTATTGAAAATTTGTGGGCAGAAATTAAAAAGCATGTGCGAGCAAGGAGACCTACAAAGCTGACTCGGTTACACCAGCTCTGTCAGGAGGAATGGGCCGAAATTCACCCATCTTATTGTGGGAAGCTTGAGGAAGGCTACCTGAAACGTTTGACCCAAGTTAAACAATGTAAAGGCAATGCTACAAAATACTAATTGAGTGTATGTAAACTTCTGACCCACTGGGAATGTGATGAAAGAAATAAAAGCTGAAATAAATCATTCTCTCTTCTATTATTCTGACATTTCACATTCTTAAAATAAAGTGGTGATCCTAACTGACCTAAGACAGGGAATTTGTATGAGGATTAAATGTCAGGAATTGTGTAAAACTGAGTTTAAATGTATTTGGCTAAGGTGTATGTAAACTTCTGACTTCAGCTGTAGATGATCCAGGCGGATTATCCCTTATAAAATGTTATTGTCCTAGAAGCAGACAAAGATATCTTCTGATCTCAATTGGGTTTAATCTTTTGCCGTCTCAGCAAACAAAACAGGCCCGTTGCTTTGGTCACAACACAACCTTCTGCCCTACCATCATCACTTAGTGGAAATAACTAGCTGTAATCGATGAGGGGTTTTCACATGGAGATGTCTCTAACATCAGAGCTGTTGAGTAAAGCCTATAGGCTTGTATATAGCCAACAACACCTATCAACAAAGGACCCCAGCTTCTCTTCCCCCTAGCTGTACTATGCTGCTGGGGGCTGGTAACTGACAGTATCCACTCTCTGAGAAATGGAGGATCATCTTCGAACACATGACGGGAGAAACAACTACTCAGAAATGAAGTAGTGAAAAT
Organism: Salmo trutta; assembly: GCF_901001165.1. Classification (NCBI taxonomy): domain Eukaryota; kingdom Metazoa; phylum Chordata; class Actinopteri; order Salmoniformes; family Salmonidae; genus Salmo; species Salmo trutta. Next base: position 4,933,071 of record NC_042991.1, read on the forward strand.
GTGTTTTAAAGAATCAATAAACACAGTGTTTCGATGTTCAACCTGAGCTTGACTGGACTAGACTAAAACACAGCTACAGTTTGTTTTCTCAGGCAATCAATTCATCTTTTCAAACTGACTGGGTCCAGCCTGGAGAAGACTATGGACTTTGTCAATATTTGTCTTGTCCCTTTTTCCAGGACAAAGGATAGGACAGGAGGGATACCAATTAGGGGTGAAGTTCAGAGGTCAGCGCTGAGAGGGTAGGATAGGACAGTCACTACAGCCCCTAATCTCCCTAATCTACCAAAGACAACACATTTGCCAGCTCATTGTCAATTTATTTTTATCCAATAGTAAAACATGCTTAATCCAGGAATTAACACATCTTGATCAATCACCCACAAGGATCTAAGATACACACTGTATTTATAATTGAGTACAGTAGGCATATATGGGCAGTTTAAACAATATTTGCACTTGTGTAGTACTGGGTCAATTTTGACACATACAATTATATTATTGTGTGTGTGTGTGTGTGTGTGTGTGTTTGGTTTTACTATCCTTGGGTGTCCTCACAAGGATAGTAAAACACAGAACATTCGTGGTGTACATTTCGTTGGTTGCCACAAGGAAAAAGGCTATTTAGGGTTAGTGGTTAGGGTTTGGAGGCTGTGGTTAAGGTTAGGGTTAGGTTAAGGGGTATGGAAAATAGGATTTTGAATAGAAATCAATTGTTTGGTCCCCACAAATATAGTAAAACAACCGTGTGCGCGCGCGCGTGTGTGTGTGTGTGTGTGTGTGTGTGTGTGTGTGTGTGTGTGTGCATAACGCATTTGTACTAATATAGTCCATCCACATGGCGCATTCGCTCTAATAGTTTTGAAACTGTTACACCTTACTACAATTTTTTTTTTAACTCTTTAATGATCAACAATGACATACTTGTAAAAATGTTGTCTGGCTCTGCATAAATTGAGAAAGAACACGAGAACAATGCAGAACAATGAGTATTGTACAAAAATAGAAAATAAAACGTATATATGTTGATGCTTTCAGTGTTATATCACACAAACGAATAAAAGTCTATAGTCAAAGAAAGTCTCATATTTTAGTCATTTTGTAAAAAGCAAAAGATGTAAAGGCCGTAGCGCGAGTTTGAGCAGGCTACTGTTGGTGACTGGTTGAAAAGGCACCGGAGGTGGTTGGAATCGACATGAATGACAGCTCTGCGTTGGTGACATCACTGGACGACAAAAAGCCTCGTCCGGGTAAGAAAAGGCAACAATCAATTGGACCGCTACAGTGTGCCGCGCACAGGAGAGAGAGGTGACGCTCCCCAACCCACAGACACAGAGTACAAGGAGCGACGGACAGAGTACAGTTTAATCTTCCACACCCGCTCTCTGCTAAACTTGACCCTAAAGTTAGCATTTGAAGATGTTTAATGGCGCTTCTTTATTCTTAATTCGATGGGTTCTTCCTACACAAGTCCGCTTAGATAGAACGTAGGCAATTTTTTTGATTTATTCTATTGACCAAGAAGTCTCCAGATTCCCAGCTGCGGAGATATGTGCAAGAGGAGGCGATCGGAGCAGTGCACGGACTGTATTTCGTCCACAGAAGGAAAGCGTGGAATAAACACGAATTAATGTGGAATTTATTGGAGCCCAAAGCTGGAAGGACGACTGGACACAGCGCTTCCTTATCAGGTAAAATCATTTTTTTACAGGTACTTATTATTGAAGTCAATGACAACTTTAATATTTAGGGAAAAGTTGCACAACGCTCATGGACTAGGCTACATATATCCACTGAGTATTCTGGATCTAATTTCCCTCTCGTGATTTCCCAATTCTATTGAAGAAAACACATAAGATGTTTATTTTATTCTATGTTGTAAGCCTGTATTTTGGGGTGAAAGTTCCCACAAATTCCAAAACATACACACTAAAATGAATATCTACTGGTAGTACTTTTTGGATTTAGACCTGGGTGTTTCTGACGTCTTTGTCTGCGCGGTGGAAACGCCTGGCCAGTATACGCACGTCAGATCTCACACCTGCGAACTCCTTGAAGTAACTCTACGTAGCAGTCAAAGCCTCACCAAAATGACTCTCGTAGCGCTGTCTGACTGCTGCAACGACCGTCTCTATTAGAACCGTTTTGATCATCACATTCGTTCACACTCTGTGTGTTCTTAGCGCTGTGTTGTGTTTCATTTATGCACCTCCACCAAAAAACACGTCCTCTTATCGTTTCTGTAATTGCAGACTTTTTTGTCTGCCACCTTCTCTCTGTTCTTCTTCCAGTTTCTTTGATTTTCTCCTTTCCTGTACCATCCCCCCTTTTTTTGTTGTTAGACAATTCTCTTTCATACCTTCTTCACCTTGATATTCTGGTGGTTTAGTTTTGCCCCGATAATGTTAAAAGATCAATCTCCCATTTCACTTAGCATAGTCCGCAGGGACGATATTCCCAACCGCTCTGTTCTTTAGCTCAAAGTGACGTGTCATTACTTTTAACCTGATGTTCCTTTAATAATAATTCCTATTGTATGGAAGAAGAAACAGTCTATCGCAGCTGATCTGGGGTCATTTTACAGTGGTCCGCCGATGTCTCGCTGTCGATAGCTGCCTGTGTGCTGTGTGTCGCCGGCGTCGCCTGTGTATTGACAGAAGCTGCTCTCCTCTCCTCACAGGGACTGACTGACCATGGTCGCCGTGTTTCGTTCTCTCATGGTACTGCTGCTGGCTCAGGTGTTGCTAGGAGGCGCTGCGGGACTTATCCCCGAGGTCGGCCGGAGGAAGTACAGCGAGTCCGGGAAGCAGAGCCCGGAGCAGTCTGACAACTTTCTTAACGAGTTTGAGCTGCGGCTCCTCAATATGTTCGGACTTAAACGGAGGCCGAACCCGAGCAGGCAGGCTGTGGTTCCCCAGTACATGGTGGACTTGTACCGTATGCACTCGGTGAACGGAGACCACAGCACTAAACGACCCCGGAGCATGGGGAGACACGCAGAGAGAGCCGCCAGCAAGGCCAACACGATTAGAAGCTTTCACCATGAAGGTACGTATTAGTGGCATATGTCACCTGGCAACGTAGAGCACCTCTGCTCCCTCAGACATGTCAACCCTGTATTTAAACATGACTCAGGGTGTGAGGAGGATTTTCAGAGCAATTACACTTTTTTTATGACAGGCCCACTCACATCCTAACAGAGTGACACGCGTCAGGGACACATCCCCGTTATAAGTAGATCATGTTACAATAACAAGTGTAATTGAACAATTTAACGAGATAAACTCATCGTCAGGGTTCGACAGAGAAGCGGTTGATGTGTAACGTTGAAGTGCAATGTCATCCCTCAAATATGAGTGAATGCAACCCGTTCCCCGGAACATTCAATTGGCTGCGCTTTAAAACAGGCATCAACACGTCACGGTTGGCGGCATCACAAGGGTCATTTGTTTCTTAATAATGTATGGTGTTTTGCATGGGCCCTGAAAACAGTTTTCCCAGACACGCAACGCAGCAGAGGGATAAAGTAAGGGCGGTGTGCGTGATAGTCATCGCCCCGCTGCTACTTCAACAACACATGACATTACACTACACTGTCCACACACGCATTATGATAGAGGCCACTGCCGACTGAGCTCCGTCTCACTTTTAGAAAAGACCGAAAAGTCAGTTACTTAGTCATTCTGGTTCTGGGGGTGCCCGCAATTCTTTTCCAATCGCGCTTCGTGCGTAATTATGCACGTTCCAATAATATAACCCCATCATTACATACTTATTATATAGCTACATATGCGTCGCTGACTGCGTTACATTTATAAACCTCAGAAACGCATGCCAACCAGATGATTGTTTCAGTAAGGGCCAATTGGTCTAAATGCAAAAAAATAGAACGTGAGATACTTGATACAAGAGTTGAACTGGAGGCACAAAGGGACATTTGCTTTGGGTGTCATGATGTGAAGGAACTCTGGCCAATATTTTGGGGGGTTTGTTATTGTGTATGTCTGTATGTACCTGTACTATGGTGTAGAGTAACAGTGGGTAGAGATGTGTTCAGAGTGTCTAACCCTCTATTCTGGGCATTTCATTTACAGTAATGCAACAAAATAGACCAAAACAATAAATAAACATGTAAACCTTAACCTCTCATTGCTTGAAAACCATCGCCCATCATGCATCTGTACTGTTTATTTGGGGCTCCCGAGTGGCGCAGTGGTCTAAGGCACTGCGTCTCAGTGCTAGAGGCGTCACTGCAGACCCTGGTTCGGTCCTGGGCTGTATCACAACCGGCCGTGATTGGGAGTGCCATAGGGCGGCACATAATTGGCCCAGTGTCGTCCGGGTTTGGCCGAGGTAGGCCGTCATTGTAAATAAGAATTTGCTCTTGCCTAGTTAAATCAAGGTTAAATGAATTTAAAATAAAACAAATCTGTCTTGAGAATGAATATGGCCTAAAAGGAAGTTTGCGCTACCTCCAGTAGTGTACAGTACATGCACAATGCATTCGTGGATGGCCTTTTACACAGACTCCTGAGTGTTTGACTGCATGGGAAGTTTCCACAAAGTGAGTGACTCGTTGGAGTGGTTGAGTCAGGATGGGTGGTTGGTTGGGTGTTCTCCTCTCCTGAGGCCTGGTAGGGATGACACCCAGTGGACGCACTGACAAACTACAAACACCATTGATACACTACAAACGCCACTGACACCCTACAAACACCACGGACACCCTACAAACACCACGGACACCCCACAAACACCACGGACACACTACAAACACCACTGACACACTACAAACACCACGGACACCCTACAAACACCACAGACACACTACAAACACCACTGACACACTACAAGCACCACGGACACACTACAAACACCACGGACACACTACAAACACCACGGACACCCTACAAACACCACAGACACACTACAAACACCACGGACACACTACAAACACCACAGACACACTACAAACACCACAGAGACCCTACAAACACCACAGACACACTACAAACACCACAGACACACTACAAACACCACAGACACACTACAAACACCACAGACACCCTACAAACACCACAGACACACTACAAACACCACAGACACCCTACAAACACCACAGACACCCTACAAACACCACAGACACACTACAAACGCCACTGACACCCTACAAACACCACGGACACCCTACAAACACCACGGACACACTACAAACACCACAGACACACTACAAACACCACAGACACCCTACAAACACCACAGACACACTACAAACCCCACAGACACACTACAAACACCACGGATACCCTACAAACACCACGGACACACTACAAACACCACAGACACCCTACAAACACCACAGACACACTACAAACACCACAGACATACTACAAACCCCACAGACACCCTACAAACACCACAGACACCCTACAAACACCACTGACACACTACAAACACCACTGACACCCTACAAACACCACTGACACACTACAAACACCACGGACACCCTACAAACACCACTGACACACTACAAACACCGCTGACACCCTACAAACACCACAGACACACTAAAACACCACACAGGCTGGCTGGCATGGCGACTGGGACTGAGACCACTCACTCCACTACTGTAAGCTGCCGCTTGACTCCGCACTCTGCACCTTGGAATACATTTCAGCCCTGTTTAGTTGTTTATCCCCCTGGCCTCCTCCTGTCTTTTGATCCTGTGGTCCAGCGTAGCATGGTTCTGGATGTTTCAATTGTTCCCATGGTACAAGTGGGAAGAGTGGAGGTCCTATACATCTAATAGACGTGTAGCTACACATGTAAAACATAACGTAAAATCCCGAAGCCCTATCGATGCATCACATCTCTTCCTTGATATTCATTTCAGAGGGATTATTCCTTTTTGTGGTATCGGTTTTCAAAAATAACTATTTTCTTTGCCAAAAATAACATTTCCAGGCCTAACACAGGCACCGGCTGCCAGAGACAGGCAGAGATGAATGACCCAACATTAGCCGTTATCTTTTGTTTTTGGCACACAGCGAGAAAACAAATTAGGAATGTTGATACGCTCATATCTGTGGTTCACAACTCTTAGACAAGCCCTGGCATGTTGTTCACACGCAGCGCAGCACCTCCTTCACCCACACAGCAGGGATCTGGAGAGAGAGAAAGATAGAAAGAGAGAGAGAGAGAGAGAGAGAGGAGGGGGCAGAATAAAAAGAGAGATTTGGGGCTAAAGAGCGAGAGGGGGGATTTGGGTTGAAGAGAGAGATAGAAGGGGAGAGGGAGATTTGGGGCTGAGGGGAAAGAGAGAAAGGTGGGGAACGAGGCATTTTGGAGTGAGTGGGCCAAAAGAGAGAAGGAGAGAGGGATTTGAATGAGAGAAGTAGACAGAAGGGGTTTCCCCACATCAATAAGGAGTGATAGTCCTAATTGAGGTCTTTGTGCTTCTGGAGGGAGATTTAGGATGAGAGGGTGGAATTTCCTAAATGCCTCCTTTGAAAAAGCCCTGAGTTCAAAGTTGGTGTTTATTTTACCACTCCAAACGGATAACAATCTTCTCTTTGTACCGTCTGTAAAACACATAAAGGTAAATGTTCAAAGTTTGACTGCAATCAAAAAAATGAGAAGTGTTGACATTGACATGTATCTGACATTGTTTTACACACTAATGTAATAATTCATTATCAATCGAGCCAAATATGCACAGAGTAATAACAGGTTTAGCTATAGATTGCGACCAAAAAGGTGTGAAAAACATGGGTGTCACGGTTGTCGTCTTCATCTTCTGACGATATAACGAAATCATCGTCGGTGAAGGTAGACCAAAATGCAGCAGGTACGTGTATGCTCATTTTGAGATTTATTAACTTTCCAAAATGAATAAAAAATAACAAACCACGAGAATGAACGCACAACCAACAAACAGTCTGGCAAAGCCTAGGGCTGAACACAGAACAATCACCCACAAATCCCAAACACAAACACACCCTACTATATGAGACTCTCAATCAAAGGCAGATAGACAACACCTGCCTTCAACTGAGAGTCCCAACCCCAATTAACCAAACATAGACATACATTCACTAGACTCCCCATAGAAATACCTAAACATAAACCAACACCCGGAATTACTAAAACAAACACCCTTTTAACAAAACACACCACCCTGAACCACATAAAACAAATACCCTCTGTCACGCCCTGACCAAACTACAAAACAATTAACCTTATATACTGGCCAGGACGTGACAATGGGTGCGTTTGTAAAGTCACTCTGGCTATCTACTCCGATTTCAGAGCGCTCTCATCTGAGTGTGCCAGAGAGCAGAATAACTGGCGAATTTACGAACGTTCAACACCCGTCGAATATGGCCGGTGTCAGTAAACGTCGGGAAAAATACGTAATTAAATTGTTGCCAGCAGCACAGCTACAGTCACCAATGCTCTGGATAACATGAAAACAGCCTAACCAGCTCTGCTAGGGGGAGTAAAATGATCAGAGTCAGGTGTTCTCTCATTATGTGTCTGGAAGTAGCTAGCAAGCTAGCCAACGATTAGCCAGTTAGCTTGACGCTTGACTGCCGTTGTGAGGTCAGAACGCTCGGATCAACCCTACTGCTCGGCCAGAGCATCCAGTGGGCGCTCTGAGCGCTCCGAGAGCAAAACGCTCTGAATTTACGAACACCCAGAGCGCACTCTGGCACTCCAGGTTAAATTTATGAACCCACCCTAAGATAAATGAGATATACTTCCCTATGGCCTTTCATTATGTCACAATAATCTAGCTTTGATGATTCCATGATGGACAACAATGGCGTTATCCACACATCCAATAATAACAGGACTCCATCATGTAGCAAACAAATCCTCAAGGGCAGAACATTGTCTATGGTATTTAGTGGCCTTGCATGCATAATGGTTAGAGGCTATCACTGCTCCCTGCTAGATCTTATCAATACATGGGAACGCCACTGCTTTGATGTCATGACATTTACTCTGGTGGAATGTATGTCCTAATTGTAACCTGTTCCCTTTACATTGACTCATGCTCTTGGAGTAAGTGAGTGTATGTGTATGATGCCGTGTGTATGACGACAATGATCTACACCCACACACAGCCAGTCGTTTTCTTGTGTGTGTGTGTGTGTGTGTGTGTGTGTGTGTGTGTGTATGTGTGTGGGTGTGTGTGTGTGGGTGTGTGTGTGTGTGTGTGTGTGTGTGTGTGTGTGTGTGTGTGTGTGTGTGTGTGTGTGTGTGTGTGTGTGTGTGTGTGTGTGTGTTTTAGTGAGCTATGGAAAGAAAACCCGTTTGTTAGGACAGTAAATCTTGGTCAGTCATGGAGTTACTCTACAACCTTTATAGTAAAAAAAAGAAAATGTCCTGAGCTTAGCCATGAATTTCTATGTCAACATCATCCACTGACCCTTACTCTCTCCTTCTCCTTCTCAATTGTAGAATCCATGGAGGCTCTGGCAAGTCTGAAGGGCAGGACCACCCAGCAGTTCTTCTTCAATCTCACCTCCATCCCTGGAGAAGAGCTCATCACCTCTGCAGAGCTCCGGGTCTACAGGGACCAGGTCCTGGGGGTCACAGCAGCTCCCACCAGTAACACCAGTTACAACAGCAGTAACAGCTCCAGTACCAATACCAGTACCAGTGTTGGTGGCATCCATCGTATCAACGTGTACGAGGTGTTTGGAGCCCCTGCATCTCCCCGTGGGGAACCCCTGACGCGCCTCCTGGACACCCGGCTGGTGCAGGATTCTCTGAGCCGCTGGGAAAGCTTCGACGTCAGCCCCGCCGTGTCCCAGTGGTCCTCCGGGGGGAGCCACAACCACGGATTCATGGTGGAGGTGTTCCACCCAGACACCCAGGGGGTCGAGGAGGCCCAGAGACAGAGCAGGCACGTCAGGGTGAGCCGCTCCCTCCACGAGGACCAGGACTCATGGCCCCAGGCTCGACCCCTGCTGGTGACCTACAGTCATGACGGGCGGGGGAACGCGGTGCTGCACAGGGACAAGAGACAGGCAGCAGGCCACAGGAAACAGAGGAGGAAGCATCAACACAAGGCCAACTGCCACAGACACGAACTCGACGTGGACTTCAGCGAAGTGGGCTGGAACGAGTGGATAGTGGCGCCCCCTGGCTACCATGCCTTCTACTGCCACGGGGTATGTCCCTTCCCATTGGCCGACCACCTCAACTCCACCAACCACGCCATCGTTCAGACTCTGGTCAACTCTGTGAACTCCAACATCCCCCGGGCGTGCTGCGTGCCCACAGAGCTCAGCCCCATATCGTTGCTCTATCTGGATGAGTATGAGAAGGTCATCCTCAAAAACTACCAGGATATGATTGTGGAGGGATGTGGCTGCCGTTGAGACATACAGAGAGAGAGAGAGAGAGAGAGGGATGGAGGGATGGAGACTGAGAAAGACATAGAGTGTGAGGTTATATGGACACCCGGTTTCCCAATGAAAATGTTTTATTTATATGAAAGAAAAAAAGACACAAACAGAGCTATTTTGGGAGAAGAAGAAAAAATAACTATATATGAATATATTTATGTCTAGTTAAAGTTGGGAAAAATAAATATTTTACTTGGAGGAATAATCCTTTGCTGGTTTTGAAAATGTATTTCTGATGTACATTTAGAATTGGGTGCAATACCACATGAAGTATAATGCTCAGATTTTTATTTTGTATTTATTTCTATTATAACCACTTTATTTGTAAATAAATCATGTGTATTTATCGTGAGAAAACACTTTGGTTGTTCCAATTGTCCACAACTTGTCCAGCTGACTTCACAATGTGTGTTTAAAAACATTCAAATCACACTAAGGATGTCAAGGGGTCAAAAAGTAACAGAGCTACAAACATCTCCCACATAAATTAGCTGCAAAAAAAAACAAAAAACAAGACTAGGTTAAAAGCTAACTCTCTAACACTGAATGCCTACGATAAACATAGCTGGAGCCTGGCGGTGTGTTTTTGAAAGGGTCAGTGTAAGTGTGGTGTAATGGCCTGCAATGGGGTATAGAATCACAGCAGGGTCCAGGGTAGTTACATCTACACAGATGTTATAAGGTCTCTGGGGGAGGACTAGGAAAACACAGCGAGATGTTTTCCTCCACTCCATGGCGTTGTACAGATCCCTGGGAATGAAGGCTGAGGTAAAAGTTAACCCCTGGGAATAGTTCATTTAAAAGAGAGAGAGAGAGAGAGAGAGAGAGAGAGCGGGCGGGCGGAGGAGGAGAGAGAGAGAGAGAAAACAAACAACCCGAGCTGTCTGTCGGTGTGCGAGGGATTTGAAGAGCGCCTGTGCTGTGAGTTTGTTTACTGTGCGATTTGAGACATGACAGCCTGCGAGCTAGGAGACAGATACGCCAATAGGCCCTCAGCGAGACATGAGGTCTACAGCTGCTTTAATTAATAAAGATAAACAAACACGCACACACCAGTGTACCTACTACATATTGCACATGTTCAGACACATTCTCCCCCGATGTGTTTTTGGCTACCTTTCCTTTGTCATCTCTGACTCATATTCTTCTTCTGTTGTGTTTTTTTGGCACCACCGGGAAAACCCTCACTGGGACAGTCCTGTACGAGAAATGAATGAACACTAACACAAACAACACTGTCATTGACAAACACCAGGGGATTATTGCTCATATTTTATTCATAGGGACAGATAATGGCAGGATGCGATGGCAAAAAAACCAAACATATCGTATGTCCCAAGACAGCACGGGCATGAAGGTTAGAATGAATATCTTAATACTTGTATTGTTCTTGGAAAAGTAGTGCAGTCACTAAGCCTAAACGGAGTGACTTGGAACAGTTTGAAAAGAGACAGAGGAAATACATACTGTAGCCACACTGCTGGGGTAGATAATGAGAGAGTGAGAAAAAGGGAGAGAAAGAGAGAGAGAGAGGAATGGTTGTGGAGTTTCACCAACTTTTTTTCCTGCCGTGTTTGCATTAGACAGGGTTTGGAACGGAACACGAGTCATCGCAAGAATCTCTAAATATAATGTTTTTTTATACGAGTGCACATTGGAACCATGGAATGTTGGTTTCAAACTCAGACACATGCATGCACTCGTTTGCAGAGAGCAACCCAACATGCTTGTGTTTTTAATCAGCTGTACAAAGACTTTAACTTTTTCTTCGGGGGAAAAAAACGGTTCATATACAACAAATATATGCTTTCAACTCACGTACTCATCTTTCATTTAATAGTACAGAAGTTACATTTCCAAACCGTTGACAGTAGAAATGGTGAAATGTCTTATCCCTAAGTCTGTAAGTCCTAAGATAATGACTTTTTCAGATATTTTGCCATTGTGTCTATTGACTTGTTGTGCAACAGATAGAAAGATGACCTAATACCTACTCTTACCCAACACCCACCTGGGTGACGCAACAGACAGTCATTTCTTGCCAGAGCAGTCCCTGTCCACACATCAGTTCCAATCCCCTGGCCTACACGTGTTCTTTTATTTTACCTTGCATCCGTTCCCCCCAGATTTCCCATCTGCTTTCCATTTCTGTAATGTCGACCCCAACCACAGAACTCAGCTCAGCACATGGTCTCCAATAGCCTTGCCAGTAGCACCACCCGCCTGCCTGCCTGCCTGCCTGCCTGCCTGCCTGCCTGCCTGCCTGCCTGCCTGCCTGCCTCCCAGCCTCCCTGCCTGCCTCCCTCCCTCCCTGCCCTCCATCCCCCCGCGGCCCCCCTCTCAGCACACCATTCCCTCCCTCCCTGCCCTCCATCCCCCCTCTGCCCCCCTCTCAGCACACCATTTTAATGGACTTCAGAAGGAAGTCACTTCACTGGCTAAGTTAATGAGCATTTGATGAAAATCAACTAAACATTCAACAGTAAAACTCCCCCCCCCCCTCCCCCTCACTACCAACACTGTTAGGTCAGAAGAGAGGGATAGGAGGAGAGAGGGAGAGGGGGTTGCAAGAAAACGCCTGTGTTAAAACAGTGTTAGATTTAGTGGTTTGCCTTTATAGCTGCAGTCTATAAACCTTTCATTGGGTTGGGTGGAAATACTGCTCCCAGGGTGGGGGCACATGGGGCGTGCTCCTGAATATCGCCCCCTCCTTGCTCCCTGATCCAACGGCACTTGGTTCTGGTACTCTGAGCCAGCCAGTGTTTCTCACCTCCATGGGCTCGCATTAGGGCCAAGTTAGTATCAGACCCTCCCTCTAGGGACCACTTTTAAACAAGCCCCATCCCCCCTAACCCCGCCTCCTCTCCTTCCTTTCTTACGGGACCGAGGTTAAAGTTCATAGTTGTAATGATTTGCTATGACTCCCTTCATCACACAGCTCTAACTAGCAGACTAGTCACTTTGCCATAAGCTGTTGATGACAATACAAAGTGAAACCCCTGTTATATTAGGACAGACTAAATGAGCACTTTACACTGTCAGCTAAGGCTGTGTGTAGGTTTCTGTTATGCCCATGTAATAGGGTTTAAATAAAACCAACAAGAGAAATGTAAGATATTATTGGTTAAACCAGCTCTCATTCACTGCTGCACAGGCTTTGGACAAAACCACTCTGCAAAGTTGAAGCTGCTTGTTTTTTTCCCTTTCCTGAGCATCTGGTAAATAAGTTAAAGGTGGCCGTCTTTCTTTTAGTTTACATACAAACACACAACAGAACGGCCACAGCACTGATGAGCATTCCATTGAGAGAGAGAGAGGGACCCTCTCTCTAACTGGTGTGGCAGGCCCATTATTTAACTGTGTTTAAACCACACCAAAAGTATCTGCAGCTCCAACAACCAAAATCATGAGGGTTATAAAATCAGATTTCCAGATTTCTGGCGGTGCTGTGTTTGGAAAGTATGTGGCGTGCCGTGCACCTTTGATGCAGCGAAGTGTTCCATCCGTCGTTATGGGAGATCTCTACCCCGGCCTCGTGCCAGGCAGGGCGGAACGCTAAAACACAGAGATCTCTACCCCGGCCTCGTGCCAGGCAGGGCGGAACGCTAAAACACAGAGATCTCTACCCCGGCCTCGTGCCAGGCAGGGCGGAACGCTAAAACACAGAGATGCGGGGAGGAACGGCGGTCACTTGTGAGTCTTACTTTCTTTCCGTTTTTTTTTCTTCTTCATGTGCTGCACTCTAATTTTAGAGGTGGTGCACTGCACGGCGTCTTTTCTGTTTTCCGAGAAGCGTCAGCGAGATGACGTCCAACGTAGCTTAAACTGTGGCATCTGCGCTGCAGCTCTGAACACATCAAACAGGCCAGCATTCGTCCGCACATTCAAGAGGAGACAAAATATGGAAATGGCTTTTCCAGAATCACTGGGAGAAATGATAATACTTATTCTTATGTAGTCTTTTATTCCATTGTACGTGTGTGTGTGTGCATGTGTGTGCGTGTGCGTGTGTGTGTATGAGGCTAGTAGGAAATGACTCAGTGGTGTTGCTAAAAGCTATCTCTAAGTTGTTCCTAAAATATGCTCTGCTACTGCCATTACCGTAAGTGCTAAATCATCCATACAATCACAGTGGAGCAGACCGGAGTGGCATGCTGGAGCCATTACCTCTGGCTGAGGGGGAGGAGACCCAGTGTTAGGGACTTCTCATGGTAGTGGTGCTACGTCCCAATGCATTGTCAAGGGCCTATTCATTGGTAGAACACTGCTAAGCTATTGTACGCCACATTGTAGGCGGCATACTACCCCTCAACATGGATGGACATCAGTCCATTCCAGGGAGCCAGTGTATGATGGACTCAACAGTAGACAAATAGGGAGCCATGTGTCATAGTTTTATGGCATGACTGTCTTACTTGGGGGTTGGGGGTTAGGTGACCAATTTATCCACCAGCTAAAGATCACAGGAGTCTTCACACAAAAAAATATGGCTTATTCACCTCCACATTAAGTCTCGTCCCAGTTTCTCCTGTTGTCATGTTATGCGGATCTGCCTCTCTCTGGCATCAACAGAGTGAGAAAACAGAACGTTTAGAAATGAACAAACTGACATCACGGGTCCATTAACTATTCATAATATTCTGACAAACAGTTTATAAATGCATTATGTTGTATTTATTTATTGAACATGTATTTAGGAAGATAAGTCATTGAGGGCTAGTTCTCTTTTACAATAATGGCCATATTATAAACTATGACGAAATACACAAGTGTAGAAAAACAAAATCTCATATGATCATGAAGGTAAATTCAGTAACTTATAAATTCTTGAAATGTTTTCATAAAGCTGTTGAAAGCTGTGCATCAGACTATGCCTTTCATTCTTGACTTCAAGTATCTACAAGATGCCCTCAAGGCTTTGAATTTGAGAATCTGTAACTTTGTTGTCTGTCTGTCTGTGAACCCAGTCAGAGAAAGATAGACGGAGAGAAATTGAGTCAAGAGAGGGGAGAGAGGGAGGGAGCGAGAGAGAGAGAAAAATAAAGAGAGGGAGGGATGGATGGAAAGAGTGAGAAATAGAGATAGGGTGAGTTAGAAGGAGAAAAAGAGTCAAAAGACAAAGGGAGAAATAAAGAGAGAACGAGAGATAAAATAAATAAATAAAGAGAGAGGGGGGAGGCAGGCAGGAATTAGATCCATATGGAGGACATATGGAGGGTTGTGAAGAAGTGGAGTCAGTGTGGTTATGGGTAGCGTTCTCCATCTTAGTACCAGGAAGCTGAGAAATCAGTCAGAATGACTACATGACAAGCCCAGCACGCCACATTGATAAATGTTAATCTACTGAACTGTACATTTCTTTATGACACATGATATACTGTATACGGTAGCTGTTCTTACTCAGTATATCACACACGCTTCAGGACTTATCGAAGATAGCCTTAGGTTGACAAGACCAAGGCTGAAAGGACCAAGGCTGGAAAGCCCAAGGCTGAAAAGACCAAGGCTGGAAAGACCAAGGCTGAAAAACCCAAGGCTTAAAAGACCAATGCTGAATTGTAGTGATTGGGGTAACATGTCTCACTGTCGTAATAGGAGGAAAAGTTCAAGTTGCAAAATCAGGTGTAGGCTTATTAAATAATAGGTGCTACAAAATGAAGGCTGACAAAATATATTTTTTCTAACTCACAATAAGACTGTGAAAAGTAACACAACACTAAAAGGTTACTACATCAAAAGGACTAGGGCCTTTCTTGCATTTCTGTCAACTTAGTCTGCCCATATGCAATCCACTACTGGCAAACAACCCCAGCTGCTACACACAGGTATACAGTATATAGGACGTCCCCCATGGCCACACCGTCACCTCGGAGCATACCATGACCCACTATATAGGGGGGAGAACTGTCACGCCCTGATCTGTTTCACCTGTCCTTGTGGTTGTCTCCACCCCCTCCAGGTGTCACTTATTTTCCCCAGTGTATTTATCCCTGTGTTTCCTGTCTCTCTGTACCAGTTCGTCTTGTATGTTTCCAAGTCAACCAGCGTTTTTCCCGTTCTCCTGCTTTTTGCATTCCCCTTTTTCTAGTCCTCCCGGTTTTGACCCTTGCCTATTTCTGGAATGGCCTGCCTGACCATTCTGCCTGCCTTGACCACGAGCCTGTCTACCACTCTGTACCTCCTGGACTCTGATCTGGTTTTGACCTTTTGCCTGTCCACGACCATTCTCTTGCCTACCCCTTTGGATTAATAAACATTGTAAGACTCCAACCATCTGCCTCCAGTGTCTGCGTTTGTGTCTCGCCTTGTGCCTTGATAAGAACGTGTAATTACCCTCAGTAAAAAGCACATTAAATAACATAATACACACCTCATAAACATATGTCTAAATAAGAAAATATACTGGGTAAACACCCTTCTCAACATACAGTACATACCAGTGGAGACTGGTGGGAGGAGTTATAGGAGGACGGGCTCATTGTAATGGATGGAATGGAATCAATGGAACGGTGTCAAACATGGTTTCCATATGTTTGATGTGTTTATAGCGTTCCATTGATTCCATTCCAGTCATTACAATGAGCCCGTCCTCCTGTAGCTCCTCCCACCAGCCTCCACTGGCACATACATTGGAGTACTTTTATCAAAAGTTTATTCACTAATTCACATAGGCCAAATTCCAAACCAAAACACGAATGTGGCGTGCCCCTGTGCCTTCACCCTTGTTCCCCCAAATACGGTCCTTGCTATCTGGGATCCTTGGGACCAGGGTTGGGTAGTATCTCATTACATGTAATAAGATTACAAAAAAACATTGACTGTAATCAGTTACGTTACCAGCAAAAATATTGTAATCAGATTACAGATACTTTTGAAAAATTAGATGACTAGGATGTTTGAGAAAAAATTCATTATGACACCTTTCTGTTTTCTCAATGACATTAAATTCAGCATTGAAAATATGCGCAAATTCAAGGTTGCAAGTCTGACCAGCAGTCAGAGACCACTATGATGACACAACAAATGCACTTGATTGATCCTTTTTGTCTTCTTCCAATGCTTCTTATGGGGAAAGTAATCCAAAACCATTTTACATTTCAACTTTAATCTGGTGGGGATGTCTCAAGCAGGGTTGGGTAGGTTACTTTCTAAATGTTACACCTAACAGGTACTAGTTACCTGTCCAAGATTGTAATTAGTAATGTAACTTTTGGATTACCCAAACTCAGTGATGTAATCTGATTACTTTCATATAGTAGGTAGAAGGTGGTAGAAGCTGTTAAGGAGCCTTTTGGTCCTAGACTTGGTGCTCCAGTACCGCTTGCCGTGCGATACCAGAGAAGAGGCTTTAGAAGCCTCTGATAGGCTAATTGACATCATTTGAGTCAATTGGAGGTGTACCTGTGGATGTATTTCAAGGCCTACCTTCAAACTCAGTGCCTCTTTGCTTGACATCATGGGAAACGCAAAAGAAATCAGCCAAGAACTCAGAAAAAAAATGTAGACCTCCACAAGTCTGGTTCATCCTTGGGAGCAATTTCCAAATGCCTGTCGGTACCACATTCATCCGTACAAGCAATAGTACTTAAGTATAAACACCATGGGACCAGGCAGCCATCATACCGGTCAGAAAGGAGACATGTTCTCTCTCCTAGAGATGAATGTACTTTGGTGCGTAAAGTGCAAATCAATCCCAGAACAACAGCAAAGGACCTTGTGAAGATGCTGGAGGAAACAGGTACGAAAGTATCTATATCCACAGTAAACGAGTCCTATATCGACATAACTTGAAAGGCCGCTCTGCAAGGAAGAAGCCACTGCTCCAAAACCGCCATAAAAAAGCCAGACTACGGTTTGCAACTGCACATGAGGACAAAGATCGTACTTTTTGGAGAAATGTCCTCTGGTCTCATGAAACAAAAATAGAACTGTTTGGCCATGATGACCATCATTATGTTTGGAGGAAAAAGGGGGAGGCTTGCAAGCCGAAGAACACCATCCCAACCGTGAAGCACGGGGGTGGCAGCATCACGTTCATCAGTCAGGAAGTTAAAGCCTTGTCACAAATGGGTCTTCCAAATGGACAATGACCCAAAGCATACTTCCAAAGTTGTGGCAAAATGGCTTAAGGACAACAAAGTCAAGGTATTGGTGTGGCCATCACAAAACCCTGACCTCAATCCTATAGAACATTTGTGGGCAGAACTGAAAAAGTGTGTGCGAGCAAGGAGGCCTACAAACCTGACTCAGTTACACCAGCTCTGTCAGGAGGAATGGGCCGAAATTCACTCAACTTACTGTGGAAGGCTACCTGAAACGTTTGACCCAAGTTAAACAATTTAAAGGCAATGCTACCAAATACTAATTGAGTGTATGTAAACTTCTGACCCACTGGGAATGTGATGAAAGGAATAAAAGCTGAAAGAAATCATTCTCTCTACTGTTATTCTGACATTTCACATTCTTAAAATAAAGTGGTGATCCTAACTGACCTAAGACAGGGAATTTTTACTAGGATAAAATGTCAGGAATTGTGAAAAACGTAAATGTATTTAGCTAAGGTATATGTAAACTTCCGACTTCAACTGTAGGTCCTGGATGTCAGGCAGCTTGGCCCCAGTGATATACTGGGCCGTATGCACTACCCTCTGTAGCGCCTTACGGTCAGATGCCGAGCAGTTACCATACCAGGCGGTGATGCAACCGGTTAGGATGCTCTCGATGGTGCAGCTGTAGAACTTTTTGAGGATCTGGGGACCCATACCAAATCTTTTCAGTCTCCTGAGGGATAAAAGGTGTTGTCGTGCTCTCTTCACGACTGTCTTGGGCTCCACTACAGCCCCATCGATGTTAATGGGGGCCTGTTCGGCCCGCCTTTTTTCTGTAGTCCACAATCATCTCCTTTGTCTTGATCATGTTGAGGGAGAGGTTGTTATTCTGGCACCACACTGCCAGGTCTCTGACCTCCTCCCTATGGGCTGTCTCATTGTTGTCGGTGATCAGGCCAACCACTATTGTGTCGTCAGCAAACTTAATGATGGTGTTGGAGTTGTGTTTGACCATGCAGTCATGGGTGAATAGGGAGTACAGGAGGGACTAAGCACACACCCTGAGGGGCCCCAGTGTTGATCAGCGTAGCAGATGTTTTGTTGCCTACCCTTACCACCTGCGGGCGGCCCGTCAGGAAGACCTGGATCCAGTTGCAGAGGGAGGTGTTTAGTCCCAGGGTCCTTAGCTTAGTGATGAGCTTTATGGGCACTATGGTGTTGAATGCTGAGCAGTAGTCAATGAACAGCAGTCACACATAGGTGTTCCTTTTGTCCAGGTGGGAAAGGGCAGTGTCGAGTGTGATTGAGATTGCATCATCTGTGGATCTGTTGGGAAGGTATGCAAATTGGAGTGGGTCTAGGGTATCCGGGAGGATGCTGTTGATGTTAGCCATGACCAGCCTTTCAAAGCACTTCATGGCTACCAACGTGAGTGCTATGGGCGATAATCATTTAGGCAGGTTACCTTCACTTCCTTGGGCACAGGGACTATGGTAGTCTGCTTGAAACATGTAGGTATTACAGACTCAGTCAGGGAGAGGTTGAAAATGTCAGTGAAGACACTTGTCAGTTGGTCCACGCATGCTTTGAGCTTTTGGTTGGGATATATATACGTACGGTCACTGTGGGGACGGTGTTGTTGATGCACTTATTGATGAAGCCAATGACGGAGGTGGTATACTCCTCAATGCCATTTGATGAATCCCGGAACATTTTCCAGTCTGTGCTAGCAAAACAGTCCTGTAGCGTAGCATCAGTGTCATCTGACCACTTCCATATTGAGCGAGTCACTGGTACTTCCTGCTTTAGTTTTTGCTTGTAAGCAGGAATCAAGAGGATAGAATTATGATCAGATTTGCCAAATGGAGGGCAGGGGAGGTGGTCTAGAGTTTTTTTTCCTCTGGTTGCACATGTGACATGCTGGTCGAAATTAGGTTAAACGGATTTAAGTTTGCCTGCATTAAAGTCCCCGGCCACTAGGTGTGCCGCTTCTGGATTAGCATTTTCTTGTTTGCTTATGGCCTTATACAGCTGGTTGAGTGCGGTCTTAGTGCCAGAATCGGTTTGTGGTGGTAAATAGATGGCTATGAATAATATAGATGAGAACTCCCTTGGTAGATATTGTGGTCCCCAGATTATCATAAGGTACTCTACCCTCTGGCGAGCAATACCTCAAGACTTCTTTAATATTAGACATTGCGCACCAGCTGTTATTGACAAATAGACACACAACCCCGCCCCTCGTCTTACCAGACGTAGCTTCTCTGTCCTGCCTGTGCATGGAAAATCCCACCAGCTCTATATATGCATGTCGTCGTTCAGCCACGACTCGGTGAAACATAAGATATTACAGTTTTAAATGTCCCGTTGGTAGTATAATCTTGATCGTAGATCGTCCATTTTGTTTTCCAATGATTGCACGTTGGCCAATAAAACGGATGGTAGTGGGAGTTCACTCGCTCGCCTACGAATTCTCAGAAGGCAGCCCGACCTTCGCCCCCTTTTTCTCCATCTTTTCTTCACGCTAATGACGGGGATTTGGGCCTGTTCCCGAGAAAGCAGTATATCCTTTGCATTGGACTTGTTAAAGAAAAGGTCATAAGAGACAATAGTAGCAACGTTATGTACAAAATAAGTTCAAAATACGTTAAAAACAACACGAAAAAACTAACAAAATAGTACAGTTGGTTAGGAGCACGTAAAATGTCAGCCATCCCCTCCGGCACCATTCTACAGAATCTGTCTATCTCTGTCTACTCTGTCTCTCTTGTGCATGGCTCTGAAATGGACCTGTTGTGAAGCAACGTTTATGGCCCTCAGTTGGTGGTCCATGAGAAAAACCTGGTCCTGGCCGACGTGTCTTCGAGCAGATTACCGTGGGGTCTGGACCAGATGTGGAGAGCAGAGGACTGGCTTGTGTTATCCTGGGTGGTATTGGAGGAATCCACTCCCCACACTCTTCTCATTAACATAATACGCTTTGTATAAATGGCCAGGCGGCTGCGGTCGAGGACACACCATCACATTCCTCTCCCCCTCCCCATCCTTCTCCACAGACAACACAGCTCATAAAGTTATACAACTATCTCAAAAGGCTACTTACAGTTTGCTGCATGCAGAAAACAAATATAAGCTGTAACCAGGAAGCCACATAGCTTCTTAGCAAACCAAATGCATAGCTGAAGACCTGAGCTGGATATAATTTAGATAGTTCATCTTACATAGTTAATTTATAGTTAGTTATAAGCTGTGGAGTAGCTCGCAGCAAGAGCTTCAGAAAAAAAAACAGATTTTAGACAGTATTAAAAATCGTTCTGTGGGGATTTCAAAATACCCCACTATACGGTATGATGTACCGCTCAAATATGTGCATATAAGAGAAACATGACATAAAAGCCAGTATATCACAAGCAAAACTATACTTATAATAAGCAGTACTTTTGGTACTAACTAACCCAATGTACAGTAAGTTGTAGCTTTAACACTTGAGCTCAGAGCTGGTTGTGAGTGGTAACCCTGGTTGCGGAAGGAGATGAGAGGCTGTTGTTTATGTAAGTACCAAGTTCCACGGCCCCCAGGCCAAGTTGCTCCCTCTGAGGTGGAACACACACTCCTTCACCCCTTCCTTCACACTCTCTCTCCCACAGCCTGCCTGTCAGTGGCACGGCAAAGTCTGCCTCACCACACACACACGGCGCGCAGCAAAGTCTGCCTCACTGCACTTCCTGTGAGTCACTTCCTCTCCTGTCCCGGCCCTGCACCTGCTGTCCCCTGGGTGATGTCATGGCCGATTTTCCTCCTGGAGTCGCACTGAGCACACTCCCCGTCTGGCTCAGCGTGTGTGTGTGTGTGTGTGTTTGTGTTTCTGCATCAGTGCGTTTGGTCCAGACATCAGTCGGTAAACCCTGTGTGAATGCAGCCCTTCATGGCTTTAGTGATGACCTCTTACATCAGGCAGGGCAGGAGAGAGGGAGGAAAGGAGAGAGAGAAGGAGGAGAGGAGAGAGAAAAAGATCAAGCAGGGAGGAGGACAGAAAGGTAGAGTGCAGTACGTGGAACAGGAAAGCTGTGACTGAATTATTGTGCTCTCATTCTTTCACGGATACCATGTAAATGAGAGAAATGAACATTCGTTTCAATGTGTGTCTGTCTGTTCAATTATAGTGGAAAAGTGTGATAATCACTCTGTGGTTCACTGACCTTCACTTCTTAACAACATAATCTTTAAGAGCAAGGCTTCTCTTCTTTCAGGTAGCTACAGGAGAGAGGGGAATTCTCCACTAAACCTCCTCAATATCTGCAGGAATAATTACGCTAGAGTTTTCTACCGTTCGAGACCGCAGTGAAAATGATAGATTGAGGGAAACACACTCCTTGGACGGACCCATGAGCAAATGGAAATATAGTATGAGAATGAGAACATACTTTTTTCCCCTGATCCTGGCCTATGAGAGACAGGTTGCTTTTCCCCCCTCACAACCAGCTTTTATAACATGTTCTATTTTTCTTCTTCTTTTTCTCCAAGTGGACAGAGTATGCCGGTACGTGAGCTGGCAGGAAATGCCTTAGCAAACCCGTTGGCAGAAGAGAAAGCTGGTAAACGTCAGAGGTCAGGAGAATAGGGCAGCGGGCTTATATCAATATCAATTTCCTTTTCTGGTTCGTTCACACAGAGACCTCTGGGCTGGTCGGTGGTCTCTGTTCCAGTCCTCCTGTCTCTCTCTCTTACTGGGTTCTGCCTCATTGGCTCCCGCTAGCCGCCTGTTAACAGGGTTAGTAGCACTAATAGTCTTCTGTGGGAAAGTTAGCACTCTCCCCATCCATCCATCCATCCATCCAGCAGAGCTGGTGAGAGATGGCTCAGCACACAGACAGGGCAGTAAGAGAGGAGCAGAGGAGAGGTTAGATTCCATACGAACTGAAACATGCTCTCTTCCTCAATGGAATTGTAGCTTCAGTGTTTGGCATTTTAATGGGAATACTGTGCATTCTACACCTGCTGATTAAGTAGCATGGGACGAATAAAATTGGATTTGATTAGATTCCTATAGAGTTTTTACAAGTGCTCAAAGAGCTTTAGATAGCGGGGAACTCACCTCATCCACTACTAGTGGATACTGCATGCTTGTGTGAGACTCGATTTCAATTTGTAAAGTTTGTTGACCCCATTCTACTATCTACTCTAGTACTAATGAGGGAATCTCTGCTGAGACATGCCAGAGATAGACACTGGACAGATGCACCACATGACAGATCACTCACAACCAACCATGGCCTTGAGTCGTTCCACGCAATTTCAGCAAGCCATGACACCCACCATCACAGATTGTTCTGAAATACTTTCTGTAGTTAGAAACCGATAAGATTAGCGTTCCTGCAACATTATGTTGTTGAAATGTAATTTGATCTCTGAGAAATTAAGCTAATTGATTTCACCCAAATTGGCCATTTTAATTGATAGGATTCACATAATATATAGTACCCAATATCTGATTTGAAAGAAACTGTTTCCTATCATTGAGTAAGACATGAGAAATCCAATAGAAGTGTCAAAAGACACCCATGGATCCCCACATTCCACACCAATCCAACCCCAACAACCAGTATACAGTATCAGTTGTCTATGACTGTCGAGTAGTATGGAGTTGCGGTTTGGAGTATTGTTTCTTCATCCTATGTAATGTATTCCCTGTGAATCTGGTGATGTTTTCCCCACTGTTCAGAGAAATGATCCATTCAAATCAAATCAAATCAAATTTATTTATATAGCCCTTCGTACATCAGCTGAAATTTCAAAGTGCTGTACAGAAACCCAGCCTAAAACCCCAAACAGCAAGCAATGCATGTGAAAGAAGCACGGTGGCTGGGAAAAACTCCCTAGGAAAAACTCCTGAGAAAGGCCAAAAACCTAGGAAGAAACCTAGAGAGGAACCAGGCTATGAGGGGTGGCCAGTCCTCTTCTGGCTGTGCCGGGTGGATATTATAACAGAACATGGTCAAGATGTTAAAATGTTCGTAAATGACCAGCATGGTCAAATAATAATAATCATAGTAATTGTCGAGGGTGCAACAAGCACGTCCGGTGAACAGGTCAGGGTTCCGTAGCCGCAGGCAGAACAGTTGAAACTGGAGCAGCAGCATGGCCAGGTGGACTGGGGACAGCAAGGAGTCATCATGCCAGGTAGTCCTAGGGCTCAGGTCCTCCGAGAGAAAGAAAGAAAGAAAGAGAGAATTAGAGAGAGCATATTTACATTCACACAGGACACCGGATAAGACAAGAGAATACTCCAGATGTAACAGACTGACCCTAGCCCCCCGACACATAAACTACTGCAGCATAAATACTGGAGGCTGAGACAGGAGGGATCAGAAGACACTGTGGCCCCATCCGATGATACCCCCGGACAGGGCCAAACAGGCAGGATATAACCCCACCCACTTTGCCAAAGCACAGCCCCCACACCACTAGAGGGATATCTACAACCACCAACTTACCGTCCGAAGACAAGGCCGAGTATAGCCCACAAAGATGTCCGCCACGGCACAACCCAAGGGGGGGGCGCCAACCCAGACAGGAAGACCACGTCATTGGCTCAACCTACTCAAGTGACGCACCCCTCCCATGGACGGCATGGAAGAACACCAGTAAGTCAGTGACTCAGCCCCTGTAAAAGGGTTAGAGGCAGAGAATCCCAGTGGGAAGAGGGGAACCGACAAGGCAGAGACAGCAAGGGCGGTTCGTTGCTCCAGCCTTTCCGTTCACCTTCACACTCCTGGGCCAGACTATACTTAATCATAGGACCTACTGAAGAGATAAGTCTTCAGTAAAGACTTAAAGGTTGAGACTGAGTCTGCGTCTCTCACATGGGTAGGCAGACCATTCCATAAAAATGGAGCTCTATAGGAGAAAGCCCTACCTCCAGCCGTTTGCTTAGAAATTCTAGGGACAATTAGGAGGCCTGCGTCTTGTGACCGTAGTGTACGTGTAGGTATGTACGGCAGGACCAAATCGGAAAGATAGGTAGGAGCAAGCCCATGTAATGCTTTGTAGGTAAGCAGTAAAACCTTGAAATCAGCCCTTGCCTTAACAGGAAGCCAGTGTAGGGAAGCTAGCACTGGAGTAATATGATCAAATTTTTTGGTTCTAGTCAGGATTCTAGCAGCCGTATTTAGCACTAACTGAAGTTTGTTTAGTGCTTTATCCGGGTAGCCGGAAAGTAGAGCATTGCAGTAGTCGAGCCTAGAAGTAACAAAAGCATGGATTAATTTTTCTGCGTCATTTTTGGACAGAAAGTTTCTGATTTTTGCAATGTTACGTAGATGGAAAAAAGCTGTCCTTGAAGCAGTCTTGATATGTTCTTCAAAAGAGAGATCAGGGTCCAGAGTAACGCCGAGGTCCTTCACAGTTTTATTTGAGACGACTGTACAACCATCCAGATTAATTGTCAGATTCAACAGAAGATCTCTTTGTTTCTTGGGACCTAGGACAAGCATCTCTGTTTTGTCCGAGTTTAAAAGTAAAAAATTTGCAGCCATCCACTTCCTTATGTCTGAAACACAGGCTTCTAGCGAGAGCAATTTTGGGGCTTCACCATGTTTCATTGAAATGTACAGCTGTGTGTCGTCCGCATAGCAGTGAAATTTAACATTATGTTTTCGAATGACATCCCCAAGAGGTAAAATATATAGTGAAAACAATAGTGGTCCTAGAACGGAACCTTGAGGAACACCGAAATTTACAATTGATTTGTCAGAGGACGAACCATTCACAGAGACAAACTGATATCTTTCCGACAGATAAGATCTAAACCAGGCCAGAACTTGTCCATGTAGACCAATTTGGGTTTCCAATCTCTCCAAAAGAATGTGGTGATCGATGGTATCAAAAGCGGCACTAAGATCTAGGAGCATGAGGACAGATGCAGAGCCTCGGTCTGACGTCATTAAAAGGTCATTTACCACCTTCACAAGTGCAGTCTCAGTGCTATGATGGGGTCTAAAACCAGACTGAAGCGTTTCGTATACATTGTTTGTCTTCAGGAAGGCAGTGAGTTGCTGCGCAACAACTTTTTCTAAAATTTTTGAGAGGAATGGAAGATTCGATATAGGCCGATAGTTTTTTATAATTTCTGGGTCAAGATTCGGCTTTTTCAAGAGAGGCTTTATTACTGCCACTTTTAGTGAGCTTGGTACACATCCGGTGGATAGAGAGCCGTTTATTATGTTCAACATAGGAGGGCCAAGCACAGGAAGCAGCTCTTTCAGTAGTTTAGTTGGAATAGGGTCCAGTATGCAGCTTGAGGGTTTGGAGGCCATGATTATTTTCATCATTGTGTCAAGAGATATAGTACTAAAACACTTTAGTATCTCCCTTGAGCCAAGGTCCTGGCAGAGTTGTGCAGACTCTGGACAATGAAGCCCTGGAGGAATACCCAGATTTAAAGAGGAGTCCGTAATTTGCTTTCTAATGATCATGATCTTTTCCTCAAAAAAGTTCATAAATTTATTACTGCTGAAGTGAAAGCCATCCTCCATTTGCGAATGCTGCTTTTTAGTTAGCTTTGCGACAGTGTCAAAAAGAAATTTCGGATTGTTCTTATTTTCCTCAATTAAGTTGGAAAAATAGGATGATCGTGCAGCAGTGAGGGCTCTTCGATACTGCACGGTACTGTCTTTCCAAGCTAGTCGGAAGACTTCCAGTTTAGTGTGGCGCCATTTCCGTTCCAATTTTCTGGAAGCTTGCTTCAGAGCTCGTGTATTTTCTGTATACCAGGGAGCTAGTTTCTTATGACAGATGTTTTTAATTTTTAGGGGTGCAACTGCATCTAGGGTATTGCGCAAGGTTGAATTGAGTTCCTCGGTTAGGTGGTTAACTGATTCTTGTCCTCTGACGTCCTTGGGTAGGCAGAGGGAGTCTGGAAGGGCATCAAGGAATCTTTGGGTTGTCTGAGAATTTATAGCACGACTTTTAATCTTCCTTGGTTGGGGTCTGAGCAGATTATTTGTTGCAATTGTAAACGCAATAAAATGGTGGTCCGATAATCCAGGATTATGAGGAAAAACATTAAGATCCACAACATTTATTCCATGGGACAAAACTAGGTCCAGAGTATGACTGTGGCAGTGAGTAGGTCCAGAGACATGTTGGACAAAACCCACTGAGTCGATGATGGCTCCGAAAGCCTTTTGGAGTGGGTCTGTGGACTTTTCCATGTGAATGTTAAAGTCACCAAAAATTAGAATATTATCTGCTATGACTACAAGATCCGATAGGAATTCAGGGAACTCAGTAAGGAACACTGCATATGGCCCAGGAGGCCTGTAAACAGTAGCTATAAAAAGTGATTGAGTAGGCTGCATAGATTTCATGACTAGAAGCTCAAAAGACAAAAACGTCATTGTTTTTTTTTTTGTAAATTGAAATTTGCTATCGTAAATGTTAGCAACACCTCCGCCTTTGCCGGATGCACGGGGGGTTTGGTCACTAGTGTAACCAGGGGGTGAGGCCTCATTTAACACAGTAAATTCATCAGGCTTAAGCCATGTTTCAGTCAGGCCAATCACATCAAGATTATGATCAGTGATTAGTTCATTGACTATAACTGCCTTGGAAGTGAGGGATCTAACATTAAGTAACCCAATTTTGAGATGTGAAGTATCACAATCTCTTTCAATAATGGCAGGAATGGAGGAGGTCTTTATACTAGTAAGATTACTGAAGCGAACACCGCCATTTTTAATTTTGCCCAACCAAGATCGAGGCACAGACACGGTCTCAATGGAGAAAGCTGAGCTGACTACGCTAACTGTGCTAGTGGCAGACTCCACTAAGCTGGCAGGCTGGCTAACAGCCTGTTGCCTGGCCTGCACCCTATTTCATTGTGGAGCTAGAGGAGTTAGAGCCCTGTCTATGTTCGTAGATAAGATGAGAGCACCCCTCCAGCTAGGATGGAGTCCGTCACTCCTCAGCAGGCCAGGCTTGGTCCTGTTTGTGGGTGAATCCCAGAAAGAGGGCCAGTTATCTACAAATTCTATCTTTTGGGAGGGGCAGAAAACAGTTTTCATCCAGCGATTGAGTTGTGAGACTCTGCTGTAGAGCTCATCACTCCCCCTAACTGGGAGGGGGCCAGAGACAATTACTCGATGCCGACACATCTTTCTAGCTGATTTACACGCTGAAGCTATATTGCGCTTGGTGACCTCTGACTGTTTCATCCTAACATCGTTGGTGCCGACGTGGATAACAATATCTCTATACTCTCTACACTCGCCAGTTTTAGCTTTAGCCAGCACCGTCTTTAGATTAGCCTTAACGTCGGTAGCCCTGCCCCCTGGTAAACAGTGTATGATCGCTGGATGATTAGTTTTAAGTCTAATACTGCGGGTAATGGAGTCGCCAATGACTAGGGTTTTCAATTTGTCAGAGCTAATGGTGGGAGCCGTCGGCGTCTCAGACCCCACAACGGGAGGAGCAGAGACCAGAGAAGTCTCGGCCTCCGACTCCGACTCGCTTAACGGGGAGAACCGGTTGAAAGTTTCTGTCGGCTGAATAAGCGACACCGGTTGAGCATTCCTACAGCGTTTCCCTCCAGAAGCCATGAGAAAGATGTCCGGCTGCGGGGACCGTGCGAGGGGGTTTATACTAACGTTACTATCTGTACTTACTGGTGGCACAGACGCTGTTTCATCCTTTCCTACACTGAAATGACCCTTGCCTAACGAGATCAAATTATATTTCAACAAAATAATGTTTCAGGAGTGCTAATCTTATCCGTTTCTAACCTACAGAAATGATTTTAGCACAATCTGAGATGGTGGGTGTCGAGATCCTCTTTCTTGTGCTTTTTGAGGTGGAACGACCCCTGCGCGTCTCAAGAGACACTTTTTTTTGTGTCGTTAGAGGTTAGCTACTTGCTGGTTGTGCAGTGCCTTGTGTGGCTGACTAGGCCAATGCTTGAGTGTCAGTCTTTGTCACTGGCAATAGAAATGGCCCATTTAGTGTCATGGTCAGACATATTAAATAAACACGGGAAAAAAATGCCTTGACCAAAAATGATAAGCTATAGTTTTCCAATTGAGTCGCTTGCATTATTCATGACGTGTGGAAGTACCAGGTTTTGACCACTAGATGCTTCTGTTCTTACTACTGCCACACCCTTCGATCAATTTTGCTGGTCTCTTGTGTTTCTTAAATAAATCACAACATTTATTATGCAACTTTGGGTAGAAAACCAATAGCTTTTTCTCATGATGAAAATAAATTATGTAGTCGTCCTCACGAGTCAAGCCAGTCCTCCATGAAAGCAATTCAGTTTGTCCTTCTCTTAGCAACCTAATGCTTCAACCCAACACTCCTTGAATAGTCCAACAAATGGCAACTCTCAGAGGGCTATCCCTATGGTGCAATTGTCATATGAATACTTTTCCTAAAATCACAAAACTTTGATGTAGAAATGGGCTAGTGTGTGAAATGTGGTGAAAACTCTAATCAAATAACACAATTATAAAGCATTGCATGGCAGTCGTATGCTTTTCAATAAAATTAAGTAGTGTGATTAGTGACCTTAAACCCAACCTAACCCAATACCATTGCAAAACACTATACAGTGTGTGTTTAGAGACCATAACATTGAAACCATTAGAACTGCTGTAAAATGGTTTGCTTGTTCACCAGGACTTCACCAGGACCAGGACTCAAACTAATCCAGACCTTTTTTGAAGGGAGTAAACCACACACAGAGGGGACGTTTCCTGGATACAGATTAAGCCTAAGAGAAGAACAAACTGAATTGATTTCATGGAGGATCAAACCATTTGTTTTTATCATGAGCCAGAACTATTGGTTCTCTGCCCAAAGTTGACAAGGAA
Organism: Salmo trutta; assembly: GCF_901001165.1. Taxonomy (NCBI): domain Eukaryota; kingdom Metazoa; phylum Chordata; class Actinopteri; order Salmoniformes; family Salmonidae; genus Salmo; species Salmo trutta. Next base: position 4,962,405 of record NC_042991.1, read on the forward strand.
AATGCTTTGATCCATTTAATAAATGCAAGAGAAGAGCTAAATGGATTAACACTTGTGGGAGTAGCAGGAACAGCAGCATCTAGTGGGAAAAACCTGGTACTTTCACACTAATTTCTGGTAAATAATGCAAACATTATCAGATTTACAGGGAATGCATTGCAAAGGATGAAGAAGCAATACTCCAAGCAGCAGCTCCATACTACTTGTCTGACATAGAGAACTGATACTGTATACTGGTTGTTGGAGTGGGATTGGCGTGGGGTGTGGGTGGTCCATGGGAAGCTTTTGATCATTTCATTGGATTCCTCATGTCTTATTCATTGTTGAAATCGGAAGTTCAGTACTATACTTATTTAAGATGATATGAATCCTATAAGATAAAATGGCCAAATTTAAATTCTCAGAGATCAAATTATATTTCAACAAAATAATGTTTCAGGAGTGCTAATCTTATCCGTTTCTAACCTACAGAAATGATTTTAGCACAATCTGAGATGGTGGGTGTCGAGATCCTCTTTCTTGTGCTTTTTGAGGTGGAATGACCCCTGCGCGTCTCAAGAGACACTTTTTTTTGTGTCGTTAGAGGTTAGCTACTTGCTGGTTGTGCAGTGCCTTGTGTGGCTGACTAGGCCAATGCTTGAGTGTCAGTCTTTGTCACTGGCAATAGAAATGGCCCATTTAGTGTCATGGTCAGACATATTAAATAAACACGGGAAAAAAATGCCTTGACCAAAAATGATAAGCTATAGTTTTCCAATTGAATGTGAAGACTGTAGAGGCATTGACAAAAGCATTCCATCTCACCATCTGATCCATATCCTTATCCTGCATCCTCCTTCCATCTCACCATCTGATCCATATCCTTATCCTGCATCCTCCTTCCATCTCACCATCTGATCCATATCCTTATCCTGCATCCTCCTTCCATCTCACCATCTGATCCATATCCTTATCCTGCATCCTCCTTCCATCTCACCATCTGATCCATATCCTTATCCTGCATCCTCCTTCCATCTCACCATCTGATCCATATCCTTATCCTGCATCCTCCTTCCATCTCACCATCTGATCCATATCCTTATCCTGCATCCTCCTTCCATCTCACCATCTGATCCATATCCTTATCCTGCATCCTCCTTCCATCTCACCATCGGATCCATATCCTTATCCTGCATCCTCCTTCCATCTCACCATCTGATCCATATCCTTATCCTGCATCCGCATTCTTGTGGCCTGTGGTGACACAACCATATATCAATACACAGCTTCATCCTTTTTCTAAACGGACTTTGGTAAAGATTCCAGCACAAACAAACAAACAAAGAGAATATCCTTCAGAAACCCTTCCCCATTACTAAGAGGAGCATTTAGTCCCAGTTTACCAACATTTCGACTGAGAGTTGACTTTGGACCGAAACATCTCTGTGCTGCCACTGTGCAAATGGAGTTCGGCCCGGTTGTTCTGTTGACTGGGAAGTATGAAATAGTGTTGTTGGGTTTTGGGTTTCTACAGAGGGATCAGGCCTGTAGTATATTGAGTCCATGTGGGGAGTGCGTTTTTAATCGGCGCCTTTACCCACAGCCCTTCCTGTTTCTAATTTGGCTCTGTGGCGAGGTTTTGTCCTCGGGCCAAGCGCCTCTCCTCTCCACTCCACTGCCTGGCTCTTCACACACTGTCTGTTTCCTCTAAAGTGAATAGTAGCAGGTGTGCTGGCCCACGATCGCATGGAGGAGGGTGCACATGAATTGCCCACATCTCTCTCTCTTTCTCTCTCTCTCTCTCTCTCTCTCTCTCTCTCTCTCTCTCTCTCTCTCGCTCTCTCTCCTCTCTCTCTCTTTCTTTGTGTCTTTTTAGCTCTTTCTTTTGGGTCTTTGGTTCGTTCTTTCGTTCCTTCTTTTTGACTCACATTATTTCTGGCTTCCATTCCTTTGTCTTTCTTTGAGTCTCACATTCTTTCTTTTCTTTGTTTGCTGTCATGCCTTCATGTTTCTGTTTCATCCTTTGCTTTTTTCTTCTCTGTTCTTTATTTTTTGTGCTCTTTCAAGTTCACAGATATATCAAACTCATCAGACATCTGTAAAACTAGTTGCACATTTCAATGAAACCATAAAACGTAATAATTGGGACAAGGGAAACCTGACCCTCAGTCAGTACCAAAATGGCAGATATCAAAGGTGATGACTGTTGACGGCTGTCACAGTCAACAGAATCAGGTGCACATTGTTTCTGATGTGACAGACATAATAAAACGTCTCCTTGTACACAATCTCTCCTCACCTCCCAGTCAGGGTAAGGAAACGAGGCAGTAAACTCATACGCTCACACACATCCGCAAACGCACCTTTGTGCAAGTGAGTGTGTGCGCGTGTGTGTGTGTGTGTGTGCATGTATGTGTGTGTATGTGCGTGAATGTGTGTGTGCGTGAATCAATCTACCACACTCTAATCTGGGAGCGGAGGAGACACACTGTCACGCTGCTCCACGGAGATGACAGGATTGGAATTAACCCCGCGTGACCCCACCATCTCCTCCTCCACACACTCTCACACACACACACACACACACACACACACACACACACACACACACACACACACACACACACACACACACACACACCCTTCCCCCTCCACACTCCCCTAATGAGGAGCTCTGTGAGGGCCACATGATGTCCTTCTGCTGGGATGGAGGAGACAATCTCATCAGGGAAAAAGTTATATTCTCATTTACAGCTCTCTGCACGCACCCCCCAAAAAAACGTAGTTGCTGTGAGTGTGAGGCAGATGATTTGAGACCTGACATTGAAATGAACTACTGTTGTTGTGTAGAGTGTTGAGTGCTGTTATCCAGAGTCAAGGAATGTTCAATTGACAATTACTCCTGAGGTGGTGACCTGTTGCACCCTCTACAACCACTGTGATTATTATTATTTGACCCTGCTGGTCATCTATGAACATTTCAACATCTTGGCCATGTACTGTTACATATAATCTCCACCCGGCACAGCCAGAAGAAGACTGGACACCCCTCAGAGCCTGGTTCCTCTCTAGGTTTCTTCCTAGGTTCCTGCCTTTCCAGGGAGTTTTTCCTAGCCACTGTGCTTCTACATCTGCATTGCTTACTGTTTGGGGTTTTAGGCTGGGTTTCTGTATAGCAGTTTGTGACATCTGCTGATGTAAAAAGGGCTTTATAAATACATTTGATTTGATTCTTTAGCTAGATGTTCTGCAGCTCACAGAGATGTTAACTTCGAAGGATGCGTGTGTTTGTTTACTTTGGTTTGCCTGGGTACTGTCTGTTTGTTCTAGAACGGGTGGACGCAAGATGGAAGTTACCATCTGTCTGTCTCAGAGCTGTTCAATGACTCCAAACTCTGTAGTAGTGTGATATAGTAATAATAATAAACACTTTACTTTTTATGTAACTTCTCCCCTCATGACCATACATGTCACCCACCGTCATCATCCTCCTCTCCATCGCCCTCCTTGATGGAGTAGGAAGTCACATTTTGAACCCTGGGTAACAATGGGAAATCCTCCAGAGCCTGTAACAACCGCCTTCTCCCGCCCACCTCGTCTGATTCGCTGCCAAAGTCAACCGCGGGCATTTACGTTCCCCGGGCCCGACCGCGCTCATTTCCGGCATCTGCACACGCTGTTGTTTACACAGGAAGTTCAAACTCGATGCAGATTAAGCAAATCCAATTTGGAGTTCAATCACCTTCCTTATTTCAACATGAAGAGCATAAAGCTGGGAGCCAGACTCTGGGGAGCTTTTCCAAGTGAACATGCCTTTTCTCTAAGGCTGTGACTGGGTGAGGGGTGTTGGGCTGTAGGGTGTGGGGGAGGAGTGATTGTGTGTGTGTGTGTGTACACCAGTAATTGGGAGTATTTCGAGAGCGTTTATATGTGGATAGATTGTCCCACAGCCTTGCATGTGTTTGGGTTTATGCAGCTCTGCTGTGGCGGGAGTGTTTTTCTTTAAAAACATCTTGAGCACTCTGGCAGAGCATTCTGGATCTTCTGAGCCGAGGCATCTGGGAAGTTTGGTTATTTTCCTACAGTGGTGGTGAATTAAGTTTTGGCTGCTTGTGTCACATACCCCGACAAGGCACACACGTGGAGAGATGTAATCTAATGAAGACATAATTTGGGGGATATAGATAGATAGATTCCATCCCGGTCTGACTGAGGCTGGCGTGTCTCCTGCTGGTCTGGTTCTTTATGAGGCCCTCCCTCCCTCTGCTCTCAGACTGAGAATGGGCAAACCCACAGAGGTCCTCGCACCTAGTGACCTTTCAACATCTACAAAAGGACCTTGTTCTTAACCACAGAATTATAATCATATTTTTTTTATGCAGGATTTTTAATTGCTGCTCTCTGAGTTCTCACTCAGCCCTGAGATTGGCTAGCCTGTTCTCACCTGGGTCCTCTTCGTTAGTGGGAGGGGCATTGTTTGCCCTTCCCTCACACTTTTTTGACGAGCATTCCGGCCGTCCATCTGGTCCTGACTGATCTGATCAGCCACATCAGAGGGGCCCTATTAACCTTTGACCCCAGGCTGGTGTGTGTGGACAGGGACGATCCTGGTCGCTCCTCACACCCAGCCCTGGGCCGATTAACACGTCGCCCAATGACAGAAAAACTATTTTGACGGGCGGTAATTGGCGCTAAGTGACGGCGGACAAAGTGCCCTCTGTGAGAGCCTCCCCTTCTCGGCCGGACTACCGTTAGGGTGGTATTGACTGACTGACCACTCTCTCTCTCTCTCTCTCTCTCTGACGTTTGCGGCTAACGTTTGCCTCACTGTGAGAGGAGAGCAGAGAAGAACAGACACATCACTCCTCCTCATCCAGTCCCGCCACCCATCCATCCCTTCATCTCTCCTCCATCCCCCTCTCTTCTTCAAGGCCGGCGCTCCTCTCTTTTGAAAACGTGAGATAAGGAGGCAGTATTGGAATGACATGCTCCAGATGGGAGTCTGATTGAGCTGAGCGGTAGCTCGGCGTTCCGGACCTAGCCAGTCAGTCCTTCCCTTCCTATCAGAGCAAAGCAGCCTAATTAGTTTACGTTAGCAGGAGGAGGTCACAGGGCACGTGAGGCGGAGGCCCCGGCCTCGCTGCTCTGTGATCGCAATCGTGGTGTGATGATCCCAGAATGCAGGTGCATGCGGAGCTCGGCTGCTCTTGGTGTCGGGAATGTTCCGCGTTGTATGGTCAAGTTTGCAAACCGGAGAGAGACAATTAAAGAGGTTTTGCTCACTGTTACTGCTTGACATTCACAAACAGAAGTCCCTCGTCCAAGTCCGTGTGTCCTCAAATGGCGCTTGACATAGATCCCTCTCTGTTGCACAAAACTGCATGTTAATGAGCTCATCAGTGAACCATCTCAACATATGTTACTGCATTCTACATTTGTCATAAAATAACTGTATTGCAGCCATTAGAGTGTGTGGAGTAGTAGTAGTAGTAGTAGTAGTAGTAGTAGTAGTAGTAGCAGTAGTAGCAGTAGTAGTAGTAGTAGTAGTAGTAGTAGTAGTAGTAGTAGTAGTAGTAGTAGTAGTAGTAGCAGCAGTAGTAGTAGTAGTAGTAGCAGTAGTAGTAGTAGTAGTAGTAGTAGTAGTAGTAGTAGTAGTAGTAGTAGTAGTAGTAGTAGTAGTAGTAGTAGTAGTTAGGGATCTGCTCCAGGGACCAGACAGACTCAGGGGTTGGCTTAAATCCTCAACATTCATTTTACATTTACATTTACGTCATTTAGCAGACGCTCTTATCCAGAGCGACTTACAAATTGGTGCATTCACCTTAAGATATCCAGTGGAACAACCACTTTACAATAGTACATCTATATCTTTTTTTGGGGGGGGGGGGTGTTAGAAGGATTACTATATCCTATCCCAGGTATTCCTTAAAGAGGTGGGGTTTCAGGTGTCTACGGAAGGTGGTGATTGACTCCGCTGTCCTGGCGTCGTGAGGGAGCTTGTTCCACCATTGGGGTGCCAGAGCAGCGAACAGTTTTGACTGGGCTGAGCCGGAACTGTGCTTCCGCAGAGGTAGGGAGGCCAGCAAGCCAGAGGTGGATGAACGCAGTGCCCTTGTTTGGGTGTAGGGCCTGATCAGAGCCTGAAGGTACGGAGGTGCCGTTCCCCTCACAGCTCCGTAGGCAAGCACCATGGTCTTGTAGCAGATGCGAGCTTCAACTGGAAGCCAGTGGAGTGTGTGGAGGAGCGGGGTGACGTGAGAGAACTTGGGAAGGTTGAACACCAGACGGGCTGCGGCGTTCTGGATGAGTTGTAGGGGTTTAATGGCACAGACAGGCATTCACACAACCTCTGTCATACACCCAGGAAGCCATCCTGGCAAACACTGCTGCCATATAATCATTATACCTATTCAATTAAGAACCATTCATGAATATGGCAGCTATAAGCCCTTGACTGACAATCTCTGACAATCTCTGGTGATGATATCCTTGTACGCATCTGATCCCTGTGACAACTACAGCCACGGGTTATTCCACATAGAGCTGTATATTACAGAGAGGACTACCTTACTCTTCCATATAGAAATGCGTATCACAGACAGACACATAGATCTGTATATTGCAGACAGGCACATAGAGCTGTATATTACAGACATGTTCATAGAGCTGTATATTAGACAGGCACATAAAGCTGTAGATGACAGACAGGCCCCTTCCCATGACCCATCACGCCATGCTCTCATCCCCATATTTAACGGGCTGACGTCAGCCAGCCAGGAGCAGAGGAAAGGAAGGAAGGAATAGAGGGAGGGAGGGAGCAGAGGAATGGAGACTTTAATACTAAATCTCTCCCTCTGTCATTACCCTGGCCGTGACCACCTATCAGAGGGCTGTGAGTGATGTGGGAAATGCTGGGTTCTGTCCTCCCGGACCCCGGTAGGCTAGGCAGGGCTAGGAGCAACGGCAGCAGCCTGGTCCAAACCAAACTACCACACTACAGGACGGGCCAGGACACAGTGTAGGGCTGGATGCCTGGAGCCTGCTGGCATTACCCACCTACTAGCTGCTTTAAGCCCACTCTGTGGTCGGGACTCGAGATGAAGTTCTCTCTCTCCCTTTTCACTCACTCTCCCTCTTTCTCTCTCCTTCTTGCTCTCCATTCCTCCTTCCTCGCATCTCTCTATTTCTGAAGAAGGGACTTCTCTCTCTCCATCCTTCTCTCCTCTCTCTTTCTCTCTCCATCTTTCTCTCACTCCCTCTCTTCCTCCCTCCCTCTCTCTCAATCTCTCTCTGTTTTTCTGAGGAAGTCATATTTCTGGGTTTTCTTTCCTACTACTGTTAAATCAAACCAGGCTGTGACCGTTCTCTTTGATAGCCTCCCCACTGGAGGAAATATGTTCTCACACACAACGCTGTTCTGGACAGGAACTTTAAAGGAAATGAAGTATCCAGCAGGCCAGGCCAGGGTTTAAGGTGATGGATCATACCTGAGGGTCAAGTTGAGGACCAGGTTGTTTTCACTGTTAATTCTCTTCATTAATGATGGCCTGTAATGTTTTGCTTAAACCCGGTTAAGTCGGCCACACATTGACAATAACTCTCTTCAGATTGACCCACGTGACATATGGCTAAATGATAGGGCTTGGAATTGCCAGGGACCTCACAATACAATATTATCACAATACTTTGGTGCCGATACGATATGTATTGCGATTCAATGTTCCAAACATATTTCTCACCACATGTCTGCTGCAGAGGGGGACAAGACAGAGCCATGAGAAAACAAGATTTGATCAATCACGGAAATAAAAGTGCTAAAAACAAACTGTCTCCCCATTTAAAAAAGAAGATGGAGAACAAGCTATGAAGGAAATATACTGCAGTTTTGGTGCAGGTACAGCCAACTAGCGCAAGAATTATGTTGGGATATTGTCAAAACAATACGATATGATGAATCGCGAAAAACAATATCCCGATATGCAACTGCATTGATTTTTTACGCTTATCACTACTAAAATGTATATGGCCAAATTCTGTACATTCAAGATGTTGATATATTTCATTTGAAATCAAATAATGCAGTGACCTTAGTACAACACCTTGTGACTTTGTCAAGAGGTTTGGATGTCTTTGTTGAACAGTTAAGACGTTGGACAGACAGTTACAGGGGCCTGGTCAGACTCCCGGTCAGACTCCCGGTGAGACTCCCGGTCAGATTCCCGGTGAGACTCCCGGTCAGACTCCCGGTCAGACTCCCGGTCTGACTCCCGGTCAGACTCCCGGTCAGACTCCCGGTCTGACTCCCGGTCAGACTCCCGGTCAGACTCCCGGTCAGAGTCCCGGTCTGACTCCCGGTCAGACTCCCGGTCAGACTCCCGGTCAGACTCCCGGTCAGACTACCCCCAAATTTGCTACAATACTATCAACATTCATTGATTGGATTCATCAACAGCTTTCCTATCTCATTCTCAGACATGGAGTAAATAGGGATTCAAACATCTACATTGCATCCTCTTGTTCTTGTATACTCAGAAACACACCAACCTCAGCACCCAAAACACCCTATCCCTCCCTCCCTCCCTCCATCCTGCCTTCTTCCTCCCTATCTCTCTCTCTCTATCCATGTGATGTGGTGCTGTATGGCAGGGACACCTGTGGTTTACAATGGCCCGCTCTGCATGAGAACTCCTAGGGACAGAGGGATGCGGATCTGATATGGACAGAGAGATCTGAACTAGCCGGATAGCGGAAACTGCCGCAATTGCAGTAATGTTGATTAATGTGTCGCTGTCACTGTAAAACTAAATGTAATAAAGTAAAGGACATACTTTATTTTGTTTTCGTATTTGTGTTGTACTGTAGGTAGGATTCAAAGGGACGGAGTGCTAGAGACAGACGTGACAGTGGGCTAGACAGACCCAGGTTTGTCCCAGCAGGCCTCTGCTATCACACCAGTCCACCAGTCCCCGGCTGCTCATGGCCTTGCTAACTGTTCCATGAAATGGGCCGGGAGAACAGTGCGCTCTCCCTGAAACAGGACGCTCACTGTTAGCCAACAGTGCTGCCTTTGTGTCAAATTGTCAAAGCTGGCCCTTTTCTCTCTCTCTCTCTCTGCTGGACCCTCTTTTATTTTTCTTTTGAGCCTCAGCTGTGAGCAAACAAAGCTGGCTTGAAGTTTGCAAGCCGGGTTAAGCTAGCTAGCTGGCTAGCCACCTTAGCATCTATGTCAATGGGAGCAATGAGGGTTTGCGCTGCTCTGTGTTCTGCAGGTGTGGCTTCAATACAGTCCTAATGAGAAATCACTGTCAATGGTCTCACTGATAGGACAGTCCTAAAACTCACATGGCAAAGAACGATGCAGGCACTAGGGATGGGGGTGTGAGCATGCGGGTCTGGGCAGATGAGATGTCGTCGCTGTTTGTCTGCGTCTGTTAGTTGATGTTCGTATGTGTAGGTTTGTATCTGGGGTAAAAAAAATCAAATGAAAATAATAAAAGGAGACTAATGTAACTAAACTACAAAGTTTACATAGCTGGGGGGGGGGGGGATAGCTAATTTAAGGATCCCTATTGGCTAAGTTGTGTGTTACACAGTCGTCAGAGAAAAAAAGTTCATGACTTTCCTCTTGTGGTTATTTGTTTACTTTACACATTCAAAGCCAGGCAGTGAGTATAACATAAACATTATAGCCTGCTGCGACCATTGACCACAGTTTAGATTTCCTGTAATTCAAAAAGCAAAATGAAAAGCAAAATAAAAATTGTGTTTATTGCCCCCACAGCAATGTTAAGTACAGGGGAGAGAAATAATGACTGGAACAGATGAATACATTCTCCTTTATTGATTTCATAAGAGACACTGACAGTGTGTATAGATATCTAAAGGATATTTATTGTGTACTCAGAGCATAATAGCTGGAACAGAAGAATGCCAATTATAAAGTTCCTTTTGGTTGGGAGGGTTGATACGCAGCTGTAACGGACCATCAACTCACCACAGCCTACAGACACACACGCACGCACGCACGCACGCACGCACGCACACACACACACACACACACACACACACACACACACACACACACACACACACAGTCCTCTGGGAGACATGGGCGGCTGACACCAAACAATAAAAGCTAAATGGACTCTACAGCAACTAAAGTTGAATTTCTCAGGAGCGTGGAACACCAATAAGCCATACAACACATTAGAAAAAATATCCAGCTAGCTTGCCAAGGCAAAGATAAATGCTTAAACATATTTATTTAGGCATATTTGGTTTTTGCAACTGGAGTTTGTCCCTTTTTCAGTGGAAATGAAAAACAGTAGCACTTGGTTTAACCGCTTTTCACTTTTCATAATTGTCCCCAAGGTTGCAGTTTTTTTATTTCCAGGCTTTCTGCGCCAATATAGTTCAATTTCTACGGCCAAGCCAAATATTTGCAGCGTGGCCTCCACTTCTAAACTGGGCTGTAGTTTGGGCAGAAGGAGGTTCCTGTTGCCACCACTGTTCCTCTGTCTGTCTGTCTGTCTGTCTGTCTGTCTGTCTGTCTGTCTGTCTGTCTGTCTGTCTGTCTGTCTGTCTGTCTGTCTGTCTGTCTGTCTGTCTGTCTGTCTGTCTGTCTGTCTGTCTGTCTGTCTGTCTGTCTGAAAACACATTCTCTCATCAACAGAAAACAACACTGATGTCTAACCACATCCATTTTAATACCGTGCGCTACAGTGACTTAAGAGAGTCATGACTGTTATACTGGTGCAAAGACACTACTGCATGTTTCAATGTTGTAATATTATATGTTATTACTCTATGGAACTTCAGTAGCTTCTGATTGGTTAAAATAACAGTCCATACCTTCCTCAGAATCTATTCGACAGATTTGAGCGATTCACAGTCATTTACAGTTAGTTAACTTGTGTGTGTGTGTGTGTGTGTGTGTGTGTGTGTGTGTGTGTGTGTGTGTGTGTGTGTGTGTGTGTGTGTGTGTGTGTGTGTGTGTGTGTGTGTGTGTGTGTGTGTTTGCGGGTGTGTGTGTGTGAGCCTGCCTGTGTGCATGTCCTGTGAGTGGTCTGGTAAACGGCCCTTTCCCTATTCCACCATGCTGGGAAGTATTTGCGACACACACACACACACACACACACACACACACACACACACACACACACACACACACACACACACACACACACACACACACACACACACACAGCAAACTAGTTGACTTAGTTCTCCCTCCCTCTGTGGTACAGGTGAGTTGGCCAGAGATTTGTTTGGCTACAGTCACAGGTGAGTTGGAGCTCTGCTTGATTTTCTGTTGGTCACTGGCTGTCCTTTCCTTTCCACAGGGCTACAGGGAAACCAGCACTCTGAACAGAACAGCCTCTGACACAACAAGATACACTTTTGTCCCTAGCTTAGCGAGCACTGCTGTTACACCGCTAAGCCTGACTGCGGCCAACGCTTCAGAAGCGTCTCTCTAGGCAGAGCCCTGAGTCCCCCAGGGCAGTGAAGCCTGCTGATTAAAGTAGCAGTCAATGGGAAGGCCTCTCTGGAGAGGGAGAAGGTAGAAACAGTAAGGCAGCCGTGTCTCTGCACTCTGATGAAAACTACAGCCTCTCACAGCGAAGAGTGTGTTTTGGCTCAGAGTACTGTAATCATAGAAGATTAACCCTGAGGACTCAATTCTGCCCATATTCCTTATTTCCCGTCACTCTCTGTCCAAAATGATATTTACCTAGCAATCTACCACTCTTACTCTGCCTAGAGACATGGCGTTAAAGTTGATTGATGGATGCCAGTCAGTGACATAATTTATAGTGAATAAAATCTAAATGGTGTTTTTCTCCAGAATGAGATATTTTGAACATTTTAGCCCATCAAGGGGGATACCTAGTCAGTTGTACAACTGAATGCATTCAACTGAAATGTGTTTTCCTCATTTAACCCAACCCCTCTGAATCAGAGAGTTGCGGGGGCTGCCATAATCGACATCCACGTCTTCGGCGCCAGAAGAACAGGTTTTTACCTTGTCAGCTCAGGGATTCGATTCCAGCAACCTTTCAGTTACTAGCCCAACGCTCTAACCACTAGGCTACCTGCAGCCGCAAGAGATAGCATTTTCGTTATCTATAGAAAATATATATTTTTTCTCATCTGAAGATTCTAGTTTCTGCCTTTTAACAGGTTAATGAATGTGACACACTTTAGAACTGTTGTCATCAGTGGCTGGAGATCTCCCCACAACAGGTACACAAAGTGCTCTATTTTTCCCTTATCCTCCTCCCCCTCCTCCTTCTTCCTTCTGCCCAGATTGTTTTCTCCTCTATGTCTGGAAAAACATCTACATAGGTGGTCGCTCTCTCTCTGTGGCGCTTGTCTCTTACTTTCTCTCTCTCTCTCTCTCTCTCTCTCCGTCCATCCCTCTTTCTCTTTCTTCCTCTCTTTTTCTCACTCTCTCCCCCTCTCACACACTCTATCCCCCCCCTCTCTCTCTCCTTCTCTCTTTCTCTCTTCTCTCTCTCTCTCCGTCCCTTTCTCTCTTTCTGAGCGAGAGAAAGTGCTGATGGTAAATATGGAGAAGCCTCAGTCAGTTTTGTGCCAGCAGAGATGGCCTGCCTGGGCTGGCTGTGAATGTATTTCTGGAGAAGAAGCAGAGGAGGTTTACCCGAGACGTATTTTTATCGTGAAAAGCCAACATGGAATGGCCTTCCTGCACAATGGTTGCTCTAATTTGTTCTAAGCATGTACAAATAGGATGGGCCACATAGGCCACAAAAAGTGAGTGGAGGTTTTGCGCAACGCTGCACTTTTGTCTGACCAGAGGGACAGGGATGCCTTCCAATAGACAAACAGATCATGAAGAGACACACACAATGACAATGGCTTTAAGACAACAGAGTTTGCCAGAAGGACAGGAGATGAGCTGGAACAGGGTAGAGATATTTGAGGCAGAAAACTTTGAATCAGTTTGTTTGTGAGTATAGGGTGTAATCAGGAGACAATATTCACATTGATCAAATGTTGGGTCTTTTCTATACAGTAGAACTGTTGTAATTTTCTAGGTCTTCTTCTCTGGCTGTTAAACATGGCCTGTTAGTGAACACATGATGAAGTGCAGCCTCCTGAGCTGTGCAGTGGTCTAAGGCACTGCATCACAGCACTACAGTAGTTGTGCCACTAGAGATCCTGGTTTGAGTCCAGGCTCTGTTGCAGCCGGCTGTGACCGGGAGACCCAAGGTGCGGCGCACAATTGGCCCACTCCTGTGGCAGGCCGGGAGCAATGCACGCTGACACGGTCGCCAGGTGTACAGTGTTTCCTTTGACACATCGGTGAGGCTGGCTTCTGGGTTAAGCGGGCATTGTGTCAAGAAGCAGCGTGGCTTGGCTGGGTTGTGTTTCAGAGGTGCACGGCTCTCGACCTTCGCCTCTCCAGAGTCCATACGGGAGATGCAAGACTGTAATTACCAATTGGATACCAGGAAAAAGGGGAAAAAAATGTATATAATAAATGATGAAGTACAATATTCTTGTTTTATGATAGTGCAATAAACAGTATATTGCAAGACATAAATGTATAATCTCCAACGGCAATCATTTCAACTTGGCCAAGATGTGTGGAATATGGAATATTTGGTTGGTTTTGTGTTTTGTCCTATATTTCAAACTGGACATATTGTGAGTTTTCATCTTTCTATTTTCCCACCTGTTCATCCTCTTAGCTCTCTGATATACTGCTCCTTCAGTTGACTCAAGGTCGCTGACTACCACAACTTATATTTCAGACCCATATGTATATATTTTTTCCTACCTTCAGAAACCTCACCAATGTCTCCCCTGTTCTCTCTCCCCATACGTTTTATTGCACCATGGAAAGTTTTATTTGCTTTTGAGCAATTTGCTCTGGAAACCCCCTGTGGCAGACTACACCCCCCCCCGCCCCACACACACACACACACTACATCCCCCACATCCCCCACATACCCACACCCATACACACACCACATGACACCCACACCCACATACGCACACTACACCCCCCCCCCTCCCCCACACACACACACAGTACATCCCCTCACACACACACCCACACATACATACACACACACACACACACACACCACTACACCGACTGGGCTGGGGTTCCCCTCTAGGCAGAGAGCGGATAAATAGCAGTCTTCAAACAGGGAACTAGGTGCTAATGAACAGGGTCCTGACAGGCTGGCTTTCCCTGGGATCAGACCCAGCGCCACAATGCTTCCATTCACTGCGTCCCAGCCATGGAAAGTGTTGGGAAAGCCATCCCGCAAGAGTTTGTGCGACCTTTTCAAACTCTCAGTACATCTTTCTTCCCAAAGGCCTTTCAGGCCTTGCCAACGACAACACCAACATGCACCAGCTGATACTAGCAGCGGCTGTGGTCACTTCCATGTTTCAAAACGGCTCCCATTCATTCACAAGCCGCTCGGGAAACTTGATGTGGGGAAGGAAACTAACACAACACCCCCCTTCCTGTTCGTACCTGTAACACAGTCATAGCACCTTTAGAGTCCACGTCAGGAGCGTTCCCCCTGTCAGAGATGGGCGCTATTTCTGTGACACGTATCTGAAATACATATTTGAATTACTTCGGAGTATTTTGTATTTTGCGTTACACCAGGCTGAACTAAACTACAATGTCAAGTATTTTGTGACAAGATACTTTCAAAAGCTTTAAATTATATTTTCAAAATACAAAATCGTTTTTATACCATTTCTTTATAGAGGTTCACAGTTAAAGTACATGGCCCCCGTTCACCCTACATTGGTATCAAAAGTCTGACGGCACTACGGTGTGATAAGAGCGTCTGCTAAATGCTCTAAATATAAATGTAGATGTAAAAATGAACAATTGCAAAGCATGCTGTGTATTACTCTGATGAGCTCTGCGCCGGAACAAGGCCAATGACAATACCCAGTGTGCTTTGAAGTTGTTCATTTTCCCATCAACATTTACATTTTGGTCATTTAGCAGGCGCTCTTATCATTAGTGACAGTGCATTCAACTAAGGTAGATAAACAACAATATACCACCAATCATAGCAAGTATGAAGTTTCTGTATTTTTGTAATACCAATACTTTGCAAAAGTATCTTTTATTTTAATTTTGATTGGTCTTTAAGGTATTTTGTAGTTGTATTTTGGAAATGTAATTTATGCCCATCCCTGCCCCCTGTCATTCTACATCACTGGGGCCCATGATGAATACATCCAGCTGTCACACACACACACACACACACACACACACACACACACACACACACACACACACACACACACACCTGGCAGATCTATACTTTCAAGCACTGAAAGATGGGCAGTGACCCCAGTGAGTATCTACAGTGCATTCGGGAAAATATTCAGAACCCTTGACTTTTTCCACATTTCTTTACATTACAGACTTATTAAAAAAATGTATTAAATTAAAAAAAATGTCCCCATCAATCTACACACAATACCCCATAATGACAAAGCAAAAACAGGTTTTTAGAAATGTTCTCAAATTATTTAAACATAAAAAACAGAAATACCTTATTTACATAAGTATTCAGACCCTTTGCTATGAGACTCAAAATTGAGCTCAGGTGAATCCTGTTTCCGTTGATCATCCTTGAAATGTTTCTACAACTTGATTGGAGTCAATTGATTCAATTGAAATTCAATTGATTGGACATGATTTGGAAAGGCACACAACTGTCAATATAAGGTCCCACAGTTGTTAGTGCATGTCAGAGCAAAAACCAAGCCATGAGGTCGAAGGAATTGTCCGTAGAGCTCCGTGACAGGATTGTGTCAAGGCACAGATCCGTGGAAGGGTACCAAAACAATTCTGCAGAGTTGAAGGTCCCCAAGAACACAGTGTCCTCCATCATTCTTAAATGGAAGAAGTTTAGAACCACCAAGACTCTTCCTAGAGCTGACCGCCCGTCCAAACTGAGTAATCGGGGGAGAAGGGCCTTGGTCAGGGAGGTGACCAAGACCCCAAAGGTCAATCTGACAGAGCTCTAGAGTCCCTCTGTGGAGATGGGAGAACCTTCCAGAAGGACAACCATCTCTGCAGCATTCCACCTATCAGGCCTTTATGGTAGATGGAAGCAACTCCCCAGTAAAGCACCTAAAGGACTCAGACCATGAGAAACAAGATTCTCTGGTCTGATGAAACCAAGAATAAACTCTTTGGCCTGAATGCCACGTGTCATGTCTGGAGGAAACCTGGCACCATCCCTACGGTGAAGCATGGTGGTGGCAGCATTGTGCTGTGGGGATGAGAGGATCTGCAGAGAAGAATGGGAGAAACTCCCCAAATACAGGTGTGCCAAGCTTGTAGCGTCATACCCAAGAAGACTTAAGGCTGTAATCGCTACCAAAGAAACTGAGTAAAGGGTCTGAATATTTTTGTAAATGGAATGTTTCCTTTTTTTCTTATTTTTCTCCCCAAAATGTCAAAAAATCTGTTTTTGCTTTGTCATTATGGGTTATTGTGTGTAGATTGATTACATTGTTGTTGTTTTTTGCATCAATTTTAGAATACGTCTGTAACGTAACAAAATGTGGAAAAGATCAAGGGGTCTGAGTATTTTCTGAATGCAGTGTGTGATGTCTGTCTGTGTGATATCTGACAAACTCAATTAAACAACCGCTTTCTCTGTGTTTCTTTCAAAGCTTTGATTTACATTTCCTCATACTGTTTCTACATACTTTTCTAGATGTTATGAGCACCAGGTGAGGAGAAAAGCCTATACAGGAGATACTGTTGACGAAGGTTAGTGTGACATGATCCAACATCAGCCCAGTACTGATACAGAACAAGATCTTGTCTAATCAGTGAAAAAAGGCCTTCCAAAAGACAACTCCTTCTCTCTCTCTCTCTATACTGTATATACACTCACCGGACAGTTTATTAGGTACACCCATCTAGGATCCCCTTTGCCTCCAGAACAGCCTGAATTATTTGGGACATTCTACAAGGTGTTGGAAATGTTCCACAGGGATGTTGGTCCATGTTGACGTGATGACATCATGCAGTTGCTGCAGATTGGATGACGGTACATTCATGCTGTGAACAGCTTGTTCAATCTCATCCCGAACATGCACTATTGGGTTGATGTCTGGGGACTGCACAGGCCACTCAAGTAAACTGAACTAACTGTCATGTTCCAGGCAATATTTTTCCACTCCTCAATTGTCCAGTGTTGGTGATGGCGTGCCCACTGGTGCTGCTTCTTCTTGTTTTTAGCTGATTGGAGTAAAACCCGGTGTGGTCGTCTGCTGTAATAGCCCATCCTTGACAACGATCAACGAGTTATGCATTCCGAGATGCCGTTCTGCACACCACTGTTGTACTGTATGGATATTTGTCTGTTTGTGGCCAGCCTGTCAGCTTGCACGATTCTTGCCATTCTCGTTCAACCTCTCTTATCAACAAGCTGTTTTTTGCCCGCAGGACAAAACCTGTATGTTTTGTGTTTGTCGCACCAGACTTTCTGCACACTTATAGGGAAGGACATTCAACAAGCACAGCTCTTACAAAAATGACTGATGATTGGCTGAGAGAAATTGATGGTCAAAAGATTGTGGGGGCTGTTCTCTTAGACTTCGGTGTGGCTTTTGACATTATCGATCATAGTCTACTGCTGGAAAAACGTATGTGTTATGGCTTTACACCCCCTGCTATATTGTGGACCCCAGCCACGCGTCATAGACTGTTCTCTCTACTACTACATGCCTAGTGGTACCGGAGTACCAAGTCTAGGACAAAAAGGCTTCTCAACAGTTTTACCCCGCAAGCTATAAGACTCCTGAACAGGTAATCAAATGGCTACCCGGACTATTTGCATTGTTTGCCCCCCCCCAACCCCTCTTTTACGCTGCTGCTACTCTCCGTTTATCATATATGTATAGTCACTTTAACTATACATTCATGTACATACTACCTCAATTGGGCCGACCAACCACTGCTCCCACACATTGGCTAACCAGGCTCTCTGCATTGTGTCCCACCACCCGCCAACCCCTTTTTACGCTACTGCTACTCTCTGTTCATCATATATGCATAGTCACTTTAACTACTTTAACTACATGTATATACTACCTCAATCAGCCCGACTAACCGGTGTCTGTATGTAGCCTCGCTACTGTTATTTTTCACTGTCTTTTTACTGTTGTTTTTTATTTCTTTACTTACCTATTGTTCACCTAATACCTTTTTTTGTCACTATTGGTTAGAGCCTGTAAGTAAGCATTTCACTGTAATACCTGTTGTATTCGGCGCACGTGACAAATAAACTTTGATTTGATTTGATTTGGATAAAGAGTTACCTGTCTAACAGAACACAGAGGGTGTTCTTTAATGGAAGCCTCGCCAACTTAATCCAGGTAGAATCAGGAATTCCCCAAGGCTGCTGTCTAGGTCCCTTGCTTTTTAAAATCTTTACTAATGACATGCACGTCAGCTACTACAGCGGCTGAAATGACTGAAACACTTAACAAAGAGCAGCAGTTAGTTTCAGAGTGGGTGGCAAGGAATAAGTTAGTCCTAAATATTTCTAAAACTAAAAGCATTGTATTTGGGACAAATCATTCACTAAACCCTAAACCCTAAACTAAATCTTGTAGTAAATAATGTGGAAATACATTTGCAGACCTTTTAGACATTTTATTTATTTATTTAAGAGGAAATAGTGCAATGTAAAACAATGTAATACACATTTAAAAAGTGTGATGAAAGGGGAAATAAGAGAAAAAGTAACCACCAGTAACATCTGAATGAGGAAATAAGTATCCCCAGCTGTCTTCCTTTTCCAGCCATTGGAGCTGGGTCACGGAGATCGGGTTGGGGGTTGATGGAGTTGCAGGGCAGAGAGCATGGGTGCGCCTGGACAGTGGGTTGGGTGTTGGTGAGAAGGGCATTGGAGAGAGGGGCTGGAGAGGTGATGAACCAGGCCGAGGAGATGATGAATCAAGATGCGATGAACCAGTAGATGGGCCCTCAGGGCTCATCTTCATCTCTGGACTGTCCAAAACACCTCCTACAAGCAGATGTCGAATACATTAGAATAGCATGCAAGCAATCTTAAAACATCTCCATGGGCTCCTTTTGAGTTGATATGTTTACCCAAAATAACTGATTTTATTATTTTATAACATATCAATCTAATTAACACACACACACACACATCACACTGTCTGTTTTCTGATGTTTGAACTAGACCTGCTATCATTATGATAACATAAACACTATTTCCCACAGCCTTATTCTAAAACAGATTAAATACTTTTTTCCCCTCATCAATCTACACACAATACCCCATAATGACAAATCAAAAACAGGTTTTAAGAAATTTTAGCAAAAGTATTAAAAATAAAAAACTGAAATATCACATTTCCGTAAGTATTCAGACCCTTTACTCAGTACTTTGTTGACGCACCTTTGGCAGTGATTACAGCCTCGATTGTTTTTGGGTAAGATGCTACACGCTTGACACACTTTTATTTGGGGAGTTTCTCCCATTCTTACTAGAGATGTTCTATCAGGTTCAAGTCCAGGCTCTGGCTGGGCCACTCAAGGACATTCAGAGACTTGTCCCTAAGCCACTCATGCGTTGTCTTAGCTGTGTGCTTAGGGTTGTTGTCCTGTTGGAAGGTGAACCTTCACCCCATTCTGAGGTCCTGTGTGGTCTGGAGCAGGTTTTTATCAAGGATCTCTCTGTACTTTGCTCCGTTCATCTTTCCCTCCACCCCGACTAGTCTCCCAGTCCCTGCCGCTGAAGAACATCCCCACAGCATGATGCTGCCACCACCATGCTTCACCGTAGGGATGGTGCCAGGTTTCCTCCAGACATGACGCTTGGCATTTAGGCCAAAGAGTTCAATCTTGGTTTCATCAGACCAGAGAATCTTGTTTCTCATGGTCTGAGTGCCTTTTGGGTAACTCCAACTGGGCTGTCATGTGCCTTTGACTGAGGAGTTGCTTCCGTTTGGCCATTCTACCATAAAGGCCTGATTGGTGGAGTGCTTCAGAGATGGTTGTCCTTCTGGAAGGTTCTCCCATCTCCATAGAGGAACTACAGAGTTTTTGCTCTGACATGCACTGTCAACTGTGGGACCTTATATAGACAGGTGTGTGCCTTTCCAAATCATGTCCAATCAATTGAATTTACCACTGTCACAACTTCCGTCGAAGTCGGCCCCTCTCCTTGTTCGGGCGGCGTTTGGCGGTCGACGTCACGGGCTTACTAGTCCGTGACGTGATCTATGTTTCCCTGTTCGTTTTGTTTTGTCTTAATTATTCACACCTGTTTTCAATTCCCTGATTATGTTCCTCATTTAACCCTCTGGCTTCCCTTTCTGTTTTGTCCGTGATTGTTCATGTTCAGTGGTTGTTGGAGGTGTTTCTCCCAACCCTGTTGTTTTGCTGTGGGAGAATTTTTGATTGTGGTTTTTGAGTAAACACAATTGTTTGCACTTCTCCCTGTGTCCTGAGCCTGACTCCACTACTTCTCCAAACGAAAGCGTTACAACCACAGGTGGACTCCAATCAAGTTGTAGAAACATCTAAAGGATTATCAATGGAAACAGGATGCACCTGAGCTCAATTTCGAGTCTCATAGCAAAGGGTCTGAATACTTATGTAAATAAGGTATTTCTGTTTTTTATTTTTTATACATTTGAAAAATGTCTGAAAACCTGTTTTCGCTTTGTCATTATGGGTTATTGTGTGTAGATTGATGAGGAAAAAACATAATTTAATACATTTTTGAATAAGTCTGTAAGATAACAAAACGTGTAAAAAGGGAAGGGGTCTGAATACTTTCTGAATGCACTGTAAATGAGGTTATTGTCTTAGGGGTCTGTCCTTATTGTCTACAGCTGGACACTTAACCATGTACCAAAAGAGGAAGGTCTCCATGGAAAGGCCACTACTCATGACCATGTTCAACCTTGTGTTATGTAGATAAGGTTAATGTCTCGAGGGTCTGGCCTTATTGTCTTCAGCTGGACAGCCATTCTCACCCATTTGCAATAGCAGGAACATTTTTATTGAAAGGCATTACACAACACAAGGGTAGATACATTTCTTGAGGGTCTAACCTCCACATAAATATGAAAAACTAAAACAAGGATGAAGTGACTATCTTTATTGTGATTTGTAAAGTGTGAATAAGAAAAACAGCAAAACCAAGTGTGTAGCTCACAACATGACACAAACAGTCATCAACAACAACAAGAAAATGTGTGTACACATGTTTTTCGAACCACACTCCCAACATTTACTGCAGGTTGCCACACATGATAGCAACATCCTGGAAAGCCACTTGACCTGCTGGTGTGAGGAAGTAGTCCTTGAGGTTGTTGCACATGTCTATAGCAACTCTGGTTGCCGTCTGCCGACATGTTTCCTGGGTCCAGGAAGCTGGTGTCCCCTTGTACCACCTGTCTCCACTCTCCTGGAAGCAGGTCCCCAGTGGGTGTTGAGTGGTCAACAAACGTGGGGGTGGATGTACTGTGTTGATGACTCTGTGTTGTCAGTGTCTGTGGTGCAAAGGTAGTTGTGGAGGGCCACGTAGGCCTCCACAATGATCTCATCTATTTCTGGGGCAAGCTCAAGGGCTCGTCTCAGGATCCTCCATTTTGCATCAAGGAACCCAAAGAAGTTCTTTGAAATTCTTCTGGCACTTGAGTGGCGGTAGTTGTAGATCTTCTTGGTGTCATCAAGGCCAGAAGAACCTTTGAATAAAATAAGTGTTTCCATTAGTGTTGAACAGGAACATGAAGGCTATCAAATGTGTACCGTAACAACTGTGTAGCCTATGCTTTGGACATAGGCTACATCCTCTTATTGGGATGCCAGAACACTTTTATGTGAGGCATATCAAAACAACGTCTATACTGGTATCATTGTCACATAATATGTACAGTTGAAGTCGGAAGTTTACATACACCTTAGCCAAATGCATTTAAACTCAATTTTTCACAATTCCTGACATTTAATCCTAGTAAAACTTCCCTGTCTTAGGTCAGTTAGGATCACCACTTTTAAGAATGTGAAATGTCAGAATAATAGTAGAGAAAATTATTTATTTCAGCTTTTATTTCTTTCATCACATTCCCAGTGGGTCAGAAGTTTACATACACTCAATTAGTATTTGGTAGCATTGCCTTTACATTGTTTAACTTGGGTCAAACGTTTCAGGTAGCCTTCCACAATAAGTTGGGTGAATTTTGGCCCATTCCTCCTGACAGAGCTGGTGTAACTGAGTCAGGTTTGTAGGCCTCCTTGCTCGCACACGCTTTTTCAGTTCTGCCCACAAATTTACTATAGGATTGAGGTCAGGGCTTTGTGATGGCCACTCCAATACCTTGACTTTGTTGTCCTTAAGCCATTTTGCCACAACTTTGGAAGTATGCTTGGGATTGTTGTCCATTTGGAAGACCCATTTGCGACCAAGCTTTAACTTCCCGACTGATGTCTTGAGATGTTGCTTCAATATATCCACATCATTTTCCATCCTCATGATGCCATCTATTTTGTGAAGTGCACCAGTCCCTCCTGCAGAAAAGCACCCCCACAACATGATGCTGCCACCCCCGTGCTTCACGGTTGTGATGGTGTTCTTTGGCTTGCACACCTCCCCCTTTTTCCTCCAAACAAAATGATGGTCATTATGGCCAAACAGTTCTATTTTTGTTTCGTCAGACCAGAGGACATTTCTCCAAAAAGTACAATCTTCCTCCCCATGATGCAGTTGCAAACCTGTAGTGTGTTTTTTTATGGCGGTTTTGGAGCAGTGGCTTCTTCCTTGCTGAGCGGCCTTTCAGGTTATGTCGGTATAGGACTCGTTTTACTGTGGATATAGATACTTTTGTACCTGTTTCCTCCAGCATCTTCACAAGGTCCTATGCTGTTGTTCTGGGATTGATTTGCACTTTTCGCACCAAAGTATGTTTATCTCTAGGAGACAGAATGCGTCTCCTTCCTGAGCGGTATGACGGCTGCGTGGTCCCATGGTGTTTATACTTGAGTACTATTGTTTGTACAGATGAACGTGGTACCTTCAGGCATTTGGAAATCGCTCCCAAGGATGAACCAGACATGTGGAGGTCTACATTTTTTTTTGAGGTCTCGGCTGATTTCTTTTGATTTTCCCATGATGTCAAGCACTGAGTTTGAAGGTAGGCCTTGAAATACATCCACAGGTACACCTCCAACTACAGTGAAATAATCTGTCTGTAAACAATTGTTGGAAAAATTACTTGTGTCATGCACAAAGTAGATGTCCTACCCGACTTGCCATAAATATAGTTTGTTAACAAGACATTTTTGGAGTGGTTGAAAAACGACTTTTAATGACTCCAACCTAAGTGTATGTAAACTTCCGACTTCAACATGTATTTAGTGTATCTTACCTGGATATGGTTGGGACTTTGCATCGCAAACTGCCATCAGGACCATTGAGAAAAAACCCTTGTAGTTGTAGTAATCGCTGCCCGAGTTTGCCGGATCTCGGCTCTGAACATGTTTTCCGTTGACTGTTCCTGCCCAAAACTTATAATTCCAACGATCCCCAAAATCTCTGCCGATTTCTGCCCATTGTGCCACAGAGGGATAAGTAACAAATTTGTTCTTCAGGACGTGCCAGATAGCCTGGCTCTATTCTGTGACAATTGCACAAACTGTAGAGATTCCTAGCTTATAAATTATAACTTGCACCGATACTTTGCTGTTTGATGCCACTCGCTGTGCCACTCGCTGTGAGTTATCTTGTGCGAGATGTGAGGGGCAAGCCGCTGAAGCAAGTCGTATTGAACCGACATCCGAAAGTATTGAACATCTTTCCTCGTCAATGCTTCGCATAGGTTGGACAAGAGACTTGTATTCTACATCGTACCCTCTTGTAGTGTTCAGTGGACGAGGCAGGAGGTGTTTTCTTTTACATATTGTGCATATTTCTTTATTCTGAACACATCTGCGTTTGTTGGCAATGTCAACTCTTGCAAATAAAAATAAAAAAACGTACTTTTACTGTTCACTAGCTGGACAATCAAATTCTACCGAGTAATAAACTGTAAACCAATCAAAACTTGTGTACTGTCCACGGTACTATCTCTGCTGACATGTCTGCCAATCACGGTATCCCTATCTAAGGTAAAAAACAGCTGATGACGTCTCGAGAGGGATCTCCGTCTGACAAACTGCTATCAGGTAAAGTTTTTTTTACTATTTAGTTATATAAACGTGATACCATAAATGAAGCTGTAAAATGACTCCCAATGTAAAACACAGCAACCTTAGTAATGTAGCTAGCTTTCTATTTAGCTCACTAGTTACAACAAGTAGGCCTTGCTCTGTTGTTAGCTAACAGGAGCAGATAGCTTTATCACAAGCTAGCATGTCATTCTGGGACAAGGAGCATTTTAGCTATGAGTTTATAATAATTTATAAATTATTGAGGTAATAATTTAGCTATGAGCTATGAGGTAATAATAAGCTATGAGGTAATAATTTAAAACTACAATCTATAGGACAAGTAGTGTAAATCTAATACAGGCATCAAGGCAGGACCCACTATGAGCTGTTTTTGCCATAATATGGACTTGGTCTTTTACCAAATAGCACTATCTTCTGTATACCAACCCAACCTTGTCACAACACAACTGATTGGCTCAAATGCATTAAGAAGGAAAGAAATTCCACAAATGAACTTTTAACAAGGCACACTTGGGTGTGTTTGGGTACAGAGATGAGGTAGTCATTCAAAATCATGTTAAACACTTATTACATGCAACTTAAATTATGTGACTTGTTAAGGACATTTTTACTCCTGAATGTTTACTCCTGCTTGCCATGACAAAGAGGTTGAAGACTTATTATTATTTTTTATTTAACTAGGCAAGTCAGTTAAGAACAAATTCTTATTTACAATGACAGCCTACACGGGCCAAACCCTAACCCGGATGACGCTAGGCCAATTGTGCGCTGCTCTATGGGACTCCCAATGTCACGCCCTGACCTTAGAGATCCTTTTTATTCTCTATTTTGGTTAGGTCAGGGTGTGACTAGGGTGGGTTCTCTAGTTTTGTATTTCTATGTTGGCCTGATATGATTCCCAATCAGAGGCAGCTGTATCTCGTTGTCTCTGAATGGGGATCATATTTAGGCAGCCTTTCCCCACCTGTTGTTTGTGGGATCTTATTTTGAGTCAGTGCATGTTGCACCTCTGTCGTCACGATTTGTTGGTTGTTTCTTTTTTCCTTGTTGTAAAATAAAATGTGGATCTCAGAGCACGCTGTACCTTGGTCCTTCTCTACACACAAGCGTGACAGAAGATCCCACCACCAACGGACCAACCAGCGTGCCCAGGGGGAGCAGGGATCCTGGGCCTGGGAGGAAAGCCAGGAGTGGAGGACATCCTGGACCTGGGAGGAAATAATGGCAGGAGACAAAAGCCTGCCATGGACACAGGCGGAAGCAGCGAAGGAGGAACGACGACAACGCCAGGGTTCGCGGCCAGGACGCAAGCCCAAAAGACAGCCCAAATTATTTTTCGGGGGGGGCACACGGAGTGGTCGGCATAGCCGAGGGGTGAACCAGAGACAACATGGGAGGAGGTAGAAAGGTGGTCGGTCGACCCAGGGAGAGTGCCAGAGCCTGCCTGGGAGTCAATTGAGCAGTGTGAGGAGGGATAACGGTGAATGGAGTTGGCGAGGAGTATGCAGCAACGCAGGCGTGTGTTACCAGTGGAGGAGTGTGTTACCAGTCAGGTGCAATCTGTGCCAGTCCCACGCATCAGGCCTCCAGCGCACCTCCCTAGTCCGGTACGTCCTGTGCCTGCTCCTCGCACTCGCCCAGATGTACGCCTCCACAGCCCAGTACGTCCTGTGCTAGTTCCCCGCACTTGCCATGCGAAGGTTGTCATCTGTCCAGGACACGTTGTGCCAGCTCTACGCTCCAGACCTCCAGTGCGCCTCCACGGCCCAGTACGTCCTATGCCGGTTCTACGCACCATGTCTCCAGTGCGCCTCCATAGCCCAGTGCGTCCTGTGCCAGCCCCCTGCACTTGCCGTGCGAGGGTGGCCATCTGTCCAGGACACATTGTGCCAGCTCTACGCTCCAGACCACCTGTGCGTCTTCACAGCCCAGTGCGTCCTGTGCCTCCTCCTCGCACTCGCCCTGAAGTGCGTGTCACTAGTCCGGTGCCACCTGTACCGGCCCCACGCATCAGGCCTCCAGTGCGCCTCCCCAGTCCAGTACGTCCTGTGCCTGCTCCTCGCACTCACCCTGAAATGCGTGTCACCAGTATGGCGCCACCTGTTCCAGCTCCATGCACCAGGCCTCCAGTGCGCCTTCACAGTCCAGAGCTTCTGGCGACAGTTCCCAGTCCAGAGCTTCCGGTGACAGTTCCCAGTCCAGAGCTTCCGGCGACAGTTCCCAGTCCAGAGCTTCCGGCGACAGTTCCCAGTCCGGAGCTTCCGGCGACAGTTCCCAGTCCGGAGCTTCCGGCAACGGTCCACGGTCCGGAGCTTCCGGCGACGGTCCACGGTCCGGAACCTCCAACGACGGTCCACAGTCCGGAACCTCCTGAGACGGCCCACGGTCCGGAACCTCCTGAGACGACCCACGGTCCGGAACCTCCTGAGATGACCCACGGTCCGGAACCTCCTGAGACGACCCACGGTCCGGAACCTCCTGAGACGACCCACGGTCCGGAACCTCCTGAGACGGCCCACGGTCCGGAATCTCCTCAGACGGCCCACGGTCCGGAACCTCCTCAGACGGCCCACGGTCCGGAACCTCCTGAAACGGGCCACGGTCCGGAACCTCCTGAGACGGGCCACGGTCCGGAACCTCCTGATACGGGCCACGGTCCGGAACCTCCTGAGACGGCCCACGGTCCGGAACCTCCTGAGACGGCCCACGGTCCGGAACCTCCTGAGACGGCCCACGGTCCGGAACCTCCTGAGACGGCCCACGGTCCGGAACCTACTGAGACGGCCCACGGTCCGGAACCTCCTGAGACGGCCCACGGTCCGGAACCTCCTGAGACGGCCCACGGTCCGGAACCTACTGAGACGGCCCACGGTCCGGAACCTACTGAGACGGCCCACGGTCCGGAACCTCCTGAGATGGCCCACGGTCCGGAACCTCCTGAGACGGCCCACGGTCAGGAGTTTCCAGCAACGATACACGGTCCGGTTCCTCCGGCGACGACCCACGGTCCGGTTCCTCCGGCGACGACCCACGGTCCGGTTCCTCCGGCGACGACCCACGGTCCGGTTCCTCCGGCGACGACCCACGGTCCGGAGCTTCTGGCGACGATCTACGGTCCGGTGTTCCCGGCGACGATCCACGGTCCGGAGCCTCCGGTGACCATCCTCGCACCAGAGTCGCCACCGAAGATGGCGGATCCGCGAGCAGAGCGGGGTCTACGTCCCGCACCGGAGCCGCCACCGAGGCTAGATGCCCACCCGGACCCTCCCCTATAGAGTCAGTTTTTGCGGCCGGAGTCCGCACCTTTGGGGGGGGGGTACTGTCACACCCTGACCTTAGATCCTTTTTATTCTCTATTTTGGTTAGGTCAGGGTGTGACTAGGGTGGGTTCTCTAGTTTTGTATTTCTATGTTGGCATGATATGGTTCCCAATCAGAGGCAGCTGTATCTCGTTGTCTCTGAATGGGGATCATATTTAGGCAGCCTTTTCCCACCTGTTGTTTGTGGGATCTTATTTTGAGTCAGTGCATGTTGCACCTCTGTCGTCACGGTTTGTTGGTTGTTTCTTTTTTCCTTGTTGTTAGTTGTAAAGTTTCACTAAAATAAAATGTGGAACTCAGAGCACGCTGCGCCTTGGTCCTTCTCTACACACAAGCGTGACACCCAATCAGGTTGTGAGACAGCCTCGAATTGAACCTAGGTCTGTAGTGACGCCTCTAGCACTGAGATTCAGTGCCTTAGACCGCTGCATCACTCGGGAGCCCATTATTGACTCAAGACAGTTCAACTTTTCATTTTTTATTAATCTGTAAACATTTCTAAAAACATAATTCCTCTTTGAAATGATAGGGTATTGTGTGTAGGCAAGTGAAACAAAATCTGAATGTAATCCATTTTAAATTCAGGCTGTAACACAACAAAATGGGGAAAAAGTCAAGGGGTGTGTATACTTTCTGAAGGCACTGTATGTATTGGTTAATATGCATATGTTGTTTTAAAACCTCCATCCAGCATACATACACACACATATCTTCACATACTTGTATTTGGGTTTCTATGCAAAGTATATGATTCAATGTTTATTTAAGCCTGCAGCTAGTTAATTGAAATGAGACATATAATCATGCCAAAACATGTTTGAAAAGGTAGTTCACTGACAGAGATAGCTAGATAATAAAACATTTACAGTAGCCAGCTCGGCTAGTCAAACTGTATCATTGGCTAGCTTTCAATAAATTGGCTAAATGGTCAATGGAGTTACCGCTTCATACGATTCAAGACAATTTGTATTGCACGCTGCATATTTCAAGTGCACTCAAAAACAGATATTGATCTTATTTCAGTCTTTGGGAGCTATAGCTATATTTGTTCCTCTTCATCAGACAGTAGCTCAGATTTTCATAAGTGGCTGTGTTTACATCATAGATAGTAGCAGGACGTTGGCTGCCTTCATCACGAGGAGTATGTACGGGAGTTCTGATTGGTTCCAAGTTTAGCAGTTCGGCAAATTTTCCCGAGCAGACAGTGTTGAATTATACTTTTTATGAGAAAATGTGCAAGAATTGAAGGTGCCAACAAGTGTTATAGTCATCATAAGAATGATTTACTGTCATATATAAAAGATCAGCTCCTCCCTGAGCCCTTGATCAATCAACTTTATGTTTTTTGGCTTCGGCCCACTATCTATCTGTACTGCTCGAGACGTTGTGCCTCGCAGCAGCATAGTGGTGCTTGAATGAACGGCCATATTGCTCAAATACAAATATCAAGACTTTTCTGCATGTATTCTTCAATGGTTTTCAATGGTAGACTGCGACAGAGGAGGTAAATATTGAACTGGAACGCAAAAAAAAATGAGCTTAGAAGTTACTGGCTCGGTCGGTGTTGCTGCTTTGAAAGTGGTGTTGCAGTGCCACACCAGATTGAAAAGTACCTGGGTAAATGCTGTCTCGCTACACGTTTTCCAGCAGCTCTGTACATGACCATAAGCATGATGGGATGTTAATTGCTTAATTAACTCAGGAACCACAACCGTGTTGAAGCACCTGTTTTCAATATACGTTGCATATTGTTTCCATTATTTTGGCAGTTACCGGTTTATGTATTTAAATACACACACATATACATACACACACACACATACATATATACACACACACACACACACACACACACACATATATATATATAGGTGGAGAATGTGCCTAGGTTCCAGGAGAAAGCCCGGGCCAGGGTGGATGAATGATCTCTATCTAACCATATGACACTGTTCATCCATGTCTTTTATGCTTATGGGCTCTAAGGAGATGAAATACTGCCGATGACAGGTAAAGCCTTATGGAAGTTGTTTTACAGTAGCCACTTTAAAACATCTTCCAAGAAAAACAATGCGCAATATTTAAACATATGATATCCCCTTCCAAACTGCCGGTCTGGAGGGCCTGTGGCAGCTCAGCCAGGATGGCTGGGGAGGGAAGACTGGATGTGATAGGAGGAGAGGCTGGCCGGGTCTGACATGTGTATTTAAGGCCATATCTGACCTTACTCCGTGAAAACACTTTTTATTTCTATCAACGTTAGAGAGATGGAAAGGGGGAGAAAGAGAAAGAGAGAGCTGGGGGAAGTGAATGGAAGGAAGGAGGTGGAATGAGAGTGAGAGGCGGGTAGAAAGCAAGAGAGATGAGATATCGGATAAGGGATATCGGATTTGGCCATTTCGATTGGAATTTTCAGCTCTATGGGTGAACAGAAAGATATTTGAAAATACATGCCTCGCTCACTGTCCGTCCGTTTTTTTTACACAATTTTTTTCAAAAACATTTTTATAGCCCGGACACCAGCACGGTAACCTTTTTACAAGCTTTAATGGAAACATCCACCAGCAGAGACATGGGTCACCTTTTAAACAAAGCACCTACAGTATGCTTCCACCCACATAAATAAACAATTAATTTTAGAAATAGAGGAGTCTTAATGCTGGCCCATAGGCCAAGCCATGGACTGTACAGGCTATTTGAGTAACTGCCTGTCATCCTGATGTAAATACACAGACTTTTATCAGCATATAGAAGTATACATTTAGTCAATCATTCTGCTGTAACACAACTCCTCTCTCGACCGCCCCTCATGAAAAAGTACTACTGAATTACTACTCAACACTACTACACAAGATCTACACAAAACCTGCTGGTTGTACTTCTTGATTGCTATTGAGATGTGCATTAAAGCAGTAGTGATTTATGAGGTAGTTGTGTTCACTACTGGTGACCACTACATATTTCCTATTCATATCACTACACTATTCTTCCTTAATGACTACTGTGTAACTACTGAGCTTTTGGGTATCAACTACTTAAAACCTACACATACCTACACAGTTCCTAAATTGGGTGTCACATTTTGCTGATTCTTCACTTGCCATAGACTACAATGCATTATGAAATGGTGTCTAAAGCATGTTATAAACCACTTCAAACCAAGTCATACTACATCAGAATCTCATTCTGTTTAACGTCTCTGCACAACAACACAAATTCCCTGTGCCATACATCCATATTTGAATGGCGCCGTTTACAATAAGAACAAAAAGATGCAAATATGGATTTATGGGACAGTGGAACATAAAAAAAAAGATTGTGTGCAGAGACATTATCCAGAATGAGATTCTGATGTAATATGAGTTGGTTTGGAGTGTTTTGTAACATGTTTAGACACCTTTTCATAATGCATTGTAGTCTATGGCAAGTGATGACCCTCTGTTGATCCCCTTTTTTTTTAAAAAGGGGGATCAACATAGAATGAGTAAAAATAAGACCACATGTAAAAAAAATTGCCGAACTTCCCCTTTAAGTCAAAGCTGAATGAAGACAAAGACTCAAAAGGGATTAACACAAAAGTGTCAATATGTAATTTAACAGGTGATTCATTTAACGAAAAATAATTGTATAAGAAAGCTTCCGATTACTGTAGACATTTCCCTTTTAAGAGAAAATCTATTCGAAGATCAAATTGCCAAGGGTGGATGCAATTCTTTTCGATGATATAACTACAGTTAGAAACGTGAGGAAATAACATGCGCACTACTCCAGTAGTGAAACAAGAAGGTGTCAATAGGGATTTTGAAAAAGCAAACAGTAGTAAATGTTTTCAGTAGTAATTGAAAAGGGTTTATGTAGGAAATTAAAAAGGATCGGGAGCAGTTCAGTATTGACACAACACTCCACACACAGATGGCACTGGCAGTAGTAATTACATATTGTCCTACTCAAATCCCGACATAATTCCCCTTTAATAACTACTGTGTAACTTCTGGGCATCTACCACTTAAAACCTACACATACCTACACAATTCATACATGTTGGTGATTTAATTACTACCCAATGCCTACATATCACTGCTGCATGCCTACTCAATCCCTATTTAGTGTTCACCAGTCGTGAAGCGTCCCAAATTAATCACTCATTACTACTTAAATTACTACATATATCACTACTGGTTTACTACACATCTCAATAGCAATCAATAGTAGAACCAGTAGGTGTAGTTTAGATCTTGTTTAGTAATGATCAGTAGTAATTCAGCAGTACTTTTTCATGAGAGGAACAGGATTACAACAACCAACTAATTCCTGTTGTGTCTTCTTCTGCGGTCGTGGAATGCCAGTGTAGTCTGGCTGTAATGTTGTGATACTTATTCACTACCAACATCAAGTACTAAAAACCCTACCTGATTACTATTGAAAAGCCTGTGACGTAAAGCTGTAGTGATTACTGACTACTTATTTATTACCAACATCTCTACCTGATTACTACTGGAAACTTCTGTTTTCCTACTAAACGCCACAAAACTCCACGTGTGTATCTTGAGTAGTGCATAAACTACACAATCCCTACAAGTCTCCACATAGTCATTACTGTACGAACAGGTTTTGTGTAGTAATTCAGTAGTACTTTCTCATGAAGGGTTAAACTTGGCTCTCTTTAACTATGTCTGATACTCTATTTACATACCCTTCTGTCTTTTTGACCCATTCTGGTATTCTACATTTGGTATTTTATGAAATTAATAATATTTTCTCATGTAGGCCCTTTGTAACGTGACAGAATAAAGGTCAATTGGAACATAACCACCATCTCTAATGGTTTATTATAGCTTTATTTCATGGTTGGGGCAGCAGCACAAAACGTGGCAATCTTGAATAATACTTGATAGTCATATGAGGTCATTTAATATATATATATATATATATATATAAATGAGAGAGAGAGAGAGAGAGAGAGAGAGAGAGAGAGAGAGAGAGAGAGAGAGAGAGAGAGAGAGAGAGAGAGAGAGAGAGAGAGAGAGAGAGAGAGAGAGAGAGAGAGAGAGAGAGAGAGAGAGAGAGAGAGAGAGAGAGAGAGAGACTGTTAGGAAGCAGCAGATATCCTCTGTAGGCCAAAGGACAGCTGAGCTTTGATCAGGTGTTTCCCTGGTGCCCAGAGCTGTCAGGAAACTCTCCTCTGGTGCTCCTTCTCTCAGCCCTCCTCCATACCCCAGCCTCCGGGGTCTCCCAGCCCCACAGCCTGGACACTGGATCAAACCAGTGGTTGGTTGTATTGGGTGGAGGTGGGAGGCTGGGAAGGGATGTAGGGGGTTGAGGAGGTAAGGGGTGGTGTATAACCTTATAAAAACATCTCCTTTGAACACTGTTTACCTCTGCGTCCGTATTGAGTCATGAATCAGGGGCCTGAGAGTGACACGTCAAAGCAGAGGGTGAGGTAAGTCAGGTTCTTGTTTCATTCATTCATTCATTACCTCTCTGACTAAAACCCTCATGCAGCGTGGGTCTCTCTCTGTGCAGTATGAATGGGGCATTGTGATGCGTCTCTGTCACCACAGTGAATATTTTCTCTTCTATTTGATCCGTTGGCGAAGCCTGCTAATTGGCTAAGCGTGTTCCCAGGTCACGGCAAGGCAAGGTTCCTCTTTCCATAAATACGGAGAGAGAGGGCTTCTACAGATGTTGCTTCCCATCGGCTAGCCTTCCAACTAGGTTCAGACCAGCTTTAGGTAGTTGCTGTAATTTATGAGTCTAAGACTCACATCCAAGTTTTTTCCACTCCTCTCTTCTCTCCTTCCCCAAAAGCCTTATATCTTTCTCTCATCGTGCCCTGTGTTACGGTTCAATTGATAGTTTTAAGCCTCGTGTGTGTGTGTGTGTGTGGGTGTGTGTGTGTGTGTGTGTGTGTCTGTTTGTACGCGTTGTGTGTACGCATGCGTTGTGTACGTGCTCGTTGTGTGTGTGTATGTGCGCGTAGTGTCTGTGCATGAGCGCATGTGTGTGTGTATGGGTGTGTGTTGCCTTTTAAGCCATAGGTGTCATGATGACGTGTGCTTACTGACTGTACTACTCCCTACTGTCTGTCTGTCTGACTGTACTACTCCCTCCTGTCTGTCTGTCTGACTGTACTACTCCCTCCTGTCTGTCTGTCTGACTGTACTACTCCCTCCTGTATGTATGTCTGACTGTACTACTCCCTCCTGTCTGTATGTCTGACTGTACTACTCCCTCCTGTCTGTCTGTCTGACTGTACTACTCCCTCCTGTCTGTCTGACTGTACTACTCCCTCCTGTCTGTCTGTCTGACTGTACTACTCCCTCCTGTCTGTCTGACTGACTGTACTACTCCCTACTGTCTGTCTGACTGTACTACTCCCTCCTGTCTGTCTGACTGTACTACCCCCTACTGTCTGTCTGACTGTACTACTCCCTCCTGTCTGTCTGACTGTACTACTCCCTCCTGTCTGTCTGTCTGACTGTACTACTCCCTCCTGTCTGTCTGACTGTACTACTCCCTCCTGTCTGTCTGACTGTACTACTCCCTCCAGTCTGTCTGACTGTACTACTCCCTCCTGTCTGTCTGACTGTACTACCCCCCCCCCCCTGTCTGTCTGACTGTACTACCCCCCCTGTCTGTCTGACTGTACTTCTCCCTCCTGTCTGTCTGACTGTACTACTCCCTCCTGTCTGTCTGACTGTACTACTCCCTCCTGTCTGTCTGACTGTACTACTCCCTCCTGTCTGTCTGACTGTACTACTCCCTCCTGTCTGTCTGACTGTACTACCCCCTACTGTCTGTCTGACTGTACTACTCCCTCCTTTCTGTCTGACTACTACTCCCTACTGTCTGTCTGACTGTACTACCCCCTACTGTCTGTCTGACTGTACTACTCCCTCCTGTCTGTCTGACTGTACTACTCCCTCCTGTCTGTCTGACTGTACTACTCCCTCCCTCCTGTCTGTCTGACTACTACTCCCTACTGTCTGTCTGACTGTACTACCCCCTCCTGTCTGTCTGACTGTACTACCCCCTACTGTCTGTCTGACTGTACTACTCCCTCCTGTCTGTCTGACTGTACTACTCCCTCCTGTCTGTCTGACTGTACTACTCCCTCCTGTCTGTCTGACTGTACTACTCCCTCCTGTCTGTCTGACTGTACTACTCCCTAATGTCTGTCTGACTGTACTACCCCCTCATGTCTGTCTGTCTGACTGTACTACTCCCTCCTGTCTGTCTGACTGTATTACCCCCTCCTGTCTGTCTGACTGTACTACTCCCTCCTGTCTGTCTGACTGTACTACTCCCTCCTGTCTGTCTGACTGTACTACCCCCTACTGTCTGTCTGACTACTACTCCCTACTGTCTGTCTGACTGTACTACTCCCTACTGTCTGTCTGACTGTACTACCCCCTACTGTCTGTCTGACTGTACTACTCCCTACTGTCTGTCTGACTGTACTACTCCCTCCTGTCTGTCTGTACTATTCCCTCCTGTCTGTCTGACTGTACTACTCCCTCCTGTCTGTCTGACTGTACTACCCCCTACTGTCTGTCTGACTGTACTACTCCCTCCTGTCTGTCTGACTACTACTCCCTACTGTCTGTCTGACTGTACTACTCCCTACTGTCTGTCTGACTGTACTACTTCCTCCTGTCTGTCTGACTGTACTACCCCCTACTGTCTGTCTGACTGTACTACTCCCTCCTGTCTGTCTGACTGTACTACTCCCTCCTGTCTGTCTGACTGTACTACTCCCTCCTGTCTGTCTGACTACTACTCCCTACTGTCTGTCTGACTGTACTACTCCCTCCTGTCTGTCTGACTGTACTACTCCCTCCTGTCTGTCTGACTGTACTACCCCCTACTGTCTGTCTGACTGTACTACTCCCTCCTGTCTGTCTGACTGTACTACTCCCTACTGTCTGTCTGACTGTACTACTCCCTCCTGTCTGTCTGACTGTACTACTCCCTCCTGTCTGTCTGACTGTACTACTCCCTCCTGTCTGTCTGACTGTACTACTCCCTCCTGTCTGTCTGACTGTACTACTCCCTCCTGTCTGTCTGACTGTACTACTCCCTCCTGTCTGTCTGAGTCCAGGTCAGGGCCAGGCAGGTTCCGTTCAGATTATGTTATGTTTCCATGTCACTGTGCCTTGTTTGTTTTTTTGTCATGGAATTTCAATCACTTCAACAGGGACTGAGAACTGATGACTGCTTCATAAGTCAGCAGAAAAGTATTTGAGCAGTGACAGAGATACTCCTACGAAACCCCTGCTCCCTTCACACTATCTACTGTAGGTCTTTCCTCCAAGCCCACGATCGCACCTGTCATTAACTGTGCGTGGAGAGAGGCAGGGGAACAACTTCAGATCTAACCAGAAACAACGCGTGACAGTCTTAGCAGTGCTGGCAGAAACTATACTGAAACGGTCGGAAATGCTACAAGAGCCAGTGCTGGCTGTTTCATGTGCCTCTGATGGCCGTGGTCTTATGGCGCCACCATGCGGTAGAAATACAGAACTGACAATCCCTTGTGGTGAAAGTGACCACACAGGCTGTATTGGCAGCTGAAAAACAGCAGGTGGAGCCATGTTTACTCTCTACAGCACCTGCAGGGTTCACATAGGGGACAATGCCGTTAACAGTTCGGCTGATCTAACGGCAGCTCTGGTAAAAACACAACGAAATTACTCAAAACTCTGGTGGTTATAATTATATGGTATAACATTTATAATATGCCCAAAGGTTTATCATATATTAGACAAAGGAGATGATTGTGGACTACAGGAAAAAGAGGACCGAGCACGCCCCCATTCTCATCGACGGGGCTGCAGCGGAGCAGGTTGAGAGATGTGTCCCTTGGTGTCCACATCACCAACAAACTATCTTGGTCCAAGCACACCATGACAGTCGTGAAGAGGGCACGACAAAACCTATTCCTCAGGAGACTGAAAATATTTGGCATGGGTCCTCAGGTCCTCAAAGGTTCTACAGCTGCACCATCGAGAGCATCCTGACTGGTTGCATCACTGCCTGGTATGGCAACTGCTCGGCCTCCGACCACAAGGCACTACAGAGGGTAGTGCGAACGGCCCAGTACATTCCTGGGGCCAAGCTTGCTGCCATCCAGGACCTCTATACCAGGCGGTGTCAGAGGAAGGCCCTAAAAATTGTCAAAGACTCCAGCCACCCTAGTCATAGACTGTTCTCTCTGCTACCGCACGGCAAGCGGTACCGGAGCACCAAGTCTAGGTCCAAGAGGCTTCTAAACAGCTTCTACCCCCAAGCCATAAGACTCCTGAACATCTAGTCAATCAAATGACTACCCAGACTATTTGCATATTTACCCCTCCCCTCTCCACATCACTGCCACTCTCTGTTGTCATCTATGTATAGTCACTTTAATTAACTCTACCTACATGTACATACTACCTCAACTAACCGGTGTCCCCGCACATTGACTCTGTACCGGCACCCCACTGTATATATTGTTCTTTTTTACTGCTGCTTTTTAATTATTTGTTATTTGGCGCATGTGACTAATACAGTTTGATTTGATACATGATATATAACACACATATTCCATAATAATACATCATATAATGGCTCAAACTGAGGTGGATTCTATTAAGCATTGACTTAGATCTGGACAATATAACAAAAGTCTCTCGTGAGAGACTGCATGTAACACAAGATTTGGTTCTGGGTTTTGAGGCTACTTCAACATAGACGCTAAAGCAGGACTACATTATACATTTACTGTAATAATCCACATAAGGCTATGCTGGTTGTGTTGTGTTAATATCACAGCTACTGGCCTCTAGCGTAGAGCCTTTCCAGTCTGGCTGGATGTCCTTAACCTTCTGCTGTAGAGCGTGGACTGACCGGTTGGTGACTGAAGGGCATACGGACTTGGTAAAATGTGACTTGGCAGCTCCCAAAATTCACTAGACTATCCTACTGTAGTATTGTATGCCCTGGGGTTGGAGTGTCCTGTGCCATTCAGAGAAATGTTAGCGCAGTGTTTTTGTGTTTGACATGTAGCCTGTACCACAGGAGAGCAACATGAGGTGTAGTACAAGAGTGTAACGGTTCTGTATCTACAGAAGCTGGGAGACGGGAAACAAGTACAGGGTGAGGATTTAATAATACATAGACATGAAACTAAACGAGAACAGCGTCTGGACAAGAGAAACAAAACAACATACATATTACATACATATACATATTAGTCATTTAGCAGACGCTCTTATCCAGAGCGACTTACACATCAATGCAAACACATGCAAAATGGATGTAATAAATGTATCACTAGCCACTTTAAACAATGCCACTTCATATGTTTACATACCCTACATTACTCATCTCATATGTATATACTGTACTCTATACCATCTACTGCATCTTGCCATCTAGATGTAATGTATCACTAGCCACTTTAAACAATGCCACTTTTATATGTTTATATACCCTACATTACTCATCTCATATGTATATACTGTACTCTATACCATCTACTGCATCTTGCCATCTTGATGTAATGTATCACTAGCCACTTTAAACAATGCCACTTTTATATGTTTATATACCCTACATTACTCATCTCATATGTATATACTGTACTCTATACCATCTACTGCATCTTGATGTAATGTATCACTAGCCACTTTAAACAATGCCACTTTTATATGTTTATATACCCTACATTACTCATCTCATATGTATATACTGTACTCTATACCATCTACTGCATCTTGCCTATGCCGTTCTATACCATCACTCATTCATATTTTTATGTACATATTCTTACTCATCCCTTTACACTTGTGTGTATAAGGTAGTTGTTGTGGAATTGTAAGGTTAGATTACTTGTTAGATATTACTGCATTGTCGGAACTAGAAGCACAAGCATTTCGCTACACTCGCATTAACATCTGCTAGCCATGTGTATGTGACAAATACAATTTGATTTGATTTGAAACGGAGGAAGTGGCAGATATAGGGGAAGCAATCAATGGCGAGATGAAGTCCAGGTGAGTCCAATGAAGCGCTGGTGCGCGTAACGATGGTGACAGGTGTGCGTAATGATGAGCAGCCTGGCGACCTCGAGCGCCAGAGAGGGGGAGCGGGGGCAGATGTGACAATGAGAACATATTGCATTGGTCTTAAAAGAATTGCATCCACCCTTGGCAATTTGATCTTCTAATAGATTTTCTCTTAAAAGTGAAATGCAGACAGTAAATCGGAAGCTTTCACTATATGGTTTCCGACCGCTCGCTATAGATGGTAGAGGATTATAGTAGATCTGTATCTTTAATAAGCTGAGTACACTGTAGTTTGCTTGTCTCGTCTGTAAAGCTTCACATCAGACATGACGTGAGGCTGTGGGTTATTCAAATGACCTATCACGCAACTGACTTCAAACCCATATTTGTTTGCCCCCAGTACTACTATTTTATAAATAGCTCTTTGAAAGACGGACTGAAGCCACATGTCTCTCTTCTCTGGGCTGCCATGTTGACACACACACACACACTGGTCCCAGAGGTGTGTGTGTGTGTGTGTGTGCACGTGTCAGGATTAATCAATCATTAGTGACATGGGACAAGAAGCCTACACTGCTTCCATTTCAGACAGCTGGTCTGTCCACTGACCACCAAGAGGAACATGGCTGAAGCAGTTTGAATATTGTTACATCCCTTTTTGGACATTTTAGGAAGTAACAGTGCTCTCGCTCAGAAGTCCTCGATAGTAAAACAAGGAACAATTTTGGGACAT
Source organism: Salmo trutta (assembly GCF_901001165.1). Taxonomy (NCBI): domain Eukaryota; kingdom Metazoa; phylum Chordata; class Actinopteri; order Salmoniformes; family Salmonidae; genus Salmo; species Salmo trutta. The sequence goes on from NC_042991.1 coordinate 5,001,723, forward strand.
TTCGCCGGGTCCCCACAAGGAAAAAGGCTTTTTAGGCTTAGGGGTTAGGTTTAGGGTTAGGTTTAGAGTTAGGAGTTAGGGTTAAGTTTAGTTTTAGGTTAGGGTTTGGGTTAGGGAAAATAGGATTTTGAATGGGAGTCAATTGTTTGGTCCCCACAAGGATAGTAGAACGGTGCGAGTGTGTGTAGGCCTACTATCCACATTGCCTTGAGCGCAGGGAGGCGCTAGATCACATAGAGCCACGGAGCTCGTTCCCCCGCATTGACTGTTTTTAAATAGGAGTGCAGACACGCACTCATTCAAAGTCTCTACCTCCCCCCTCTTTCTGAAACTGCATCAGCCGTCATCAGCGGACTTCACCCAGTCCCTCAGCTGAGCCTGCTTTCTCGTCCAACTCGCGTCGGGGAGCTTCAAAGCGGAGACCCGCAACCCCATGCTGGAACGAGATACTGCCAACACTAGTGGGGCTTCCATCAGCCTCTCGTTCCTCAGCAGAAGGGTCGTTTCGTGTAGGGAAGAAAAAGGAGAAAGCGACTTAAAACCGTTTATTTTGTTTTTGTCGGTTGAGGAGAGTAGATGAGTCAATGGCCGGGGCTCAGCCAGGAGTTCACGCGCTGCAGCTCAAGCCGGTGTCCGTGAGCGAGAGCCTGAGAAAGGGCAACAAATTCATGAAATGGGATGATGTAAGTCTTATTTATTTATTTTTTTGGAGGGGACTGGTTTATCACTGTCTTTTATGTAGCCAATGTTTGTTACACAGTTACCACTGCACTGAATCGGATGCCTTATACATTTGCCACAGTGCAACAGTCTCCACTGCCTGCTTGAGGGAGTATCGTTTCACCGCGGTTAGACTTTTGGCCACAGAAAGCGCTACAGTTGCGGGTGACAATGTCAAACGCATTCGACATGTTGGCGTAAATGTCACGGTGAGCGCGCGTGCGTGTTTCCGTGTGCACAACCCGCTTTTTCAGATTGAGAACGAGAGGTCATTTGCCTTGCATGGGAACTGCTTTACACAGGAACCCGACACAGTTGCGTGACATTTTAATCACACACACGTTTTAACTTGACTCCACGTTGATCTCTGTAAGGGTATACCATTGAACGCCATAAGACCTCTTTGAATGAGCGGGTCTGTTCGGTATCACCAGTCCACTCTCGCCGGGCTGTAACGGCAAGATGACCTTGATTAGAATGTATTGCACAGCTCTGTTACAACGCATCGTCTCTGGCTACTGCAAAGCACTTCCCGTAGTCATTTCTAATAGGTAACGTTACAACAACGTGTTTTATTTGAACACAGAATGATCACGTGGAAAGATCACGTTTTTTGTTGTTGTTGCCTTTTTTGAAAAATGTATTGTTACCTTATAAGACAGCCTGTGCAGCTTAAATAAATAACCTACAATTGTCTTAATAAGCAATTCATTAATGAATTAATAGGGACATTTTTGGTGGTTTGCGTTGGAAATGCCACGCACCTGCCACCTGTGTGATGTTGACTGCTAGCGGGACTGTTGACTGATGCAGAGCCGCGCAAATAAGCAGGGACATTGATTGCACAACGATGACAGCGTGCATGTATTCAGATATTTGGATAGGCATCAGACGCAGTCACTGTTGATAAACTCAACAAGTAGACTAGGCAAAATATGCGGGTGGGTCTACTTTTGTTGTTGTTGCTCATACTCGTTTATAAATGTTATTATGTTTTATGGTCATTGTGAGTCATAAATAGCAATTAAACGAATTCTCTCTCTCTCTCTCTCTCTCTCTCTCTCCTTTCTCTCTTGAGGTGTGTGTGCTAGCCAGGTTTTTATAGTGTGCAGATGAGGGTGGGGACTTCCATGACCTCTCTCCACACCTCATAGCCTAAGGTGTTTCCTGACACACACACACACACAGCGCATTCTCACAGTTTCCACATGCCATCCTTCCTTCCTCCCTCCGTCCCCTTTTCCCTCGGTGGAAAGAGTGAAAAATGAAAGAGGGGAGGGAGGGAAGGAGAGAGAGATAATTCAGACGTACATAAATCATTGAGTATGTTCTCAATCAGAACCTTTCCCCTGGTGCAACCGTATGTCAGAAGAGAAGTGACATGGTAGTCATGGGAAACAGACATGACGAACCCGTGGAGCGAGGAAAGTGCAATAGTGAGACGAGATGGAGACGGAATCCTCTCAGCAGGGTGGAGATGGCATGGAGTGGCCAGAATACAGTTACTTTGATACACTGCCTGAGACAAGTGTTGTAGCGCAAGGAGAGAGGGAGAAGGAGAGAGGAAGAAGGAGAGAGAGAAAATACAAAGAATGAGAGATGGGTAAAGGGGGAGAGAGAAGAGAATAAGAAGGAAAGCATTATTTCTCATACCAAATCCTTTCTGGGGGTTTGAAGCTAAATTGCCTCCGTAGACTATCTGTACTGCTAACCACCCAGATATTGTTAGAAAACCCAAACTAAACAATCAGAACTCAACCGTTTTTGTCCCCATCCTCTTTTCTAGGCAGCTAATAGTACAACCTTTAAATCTTCATGAGCAGTAATGGGACCAAATACTACTGTGACGGGTGAATTCCCAAGGCCACGAAGGCTGTCGCCACTCAGTCTGCCTGCTTCCCTCTGTCCCTTCACTCAAAGGAGAGCTGAGACAAAACCTGTTAACGATCACAATTACTCCGAAATGGGAAAAATTCCTTTAATTATGACAATTTCCTTCCCTAGTGTAAGATTTTGTCCAGAGCTAATTGAGAAAACCTTTTCTCTCTTAGCAGCCGATACTCTGAGATTGTGTGTGATTTCAGACCCAGGAGTAAGAGTCTCTAAGAATTCCATAATGACTCAATGTGTTTGTAGCTGTGGCCAGGGAGAGTGGGGACATCAATATAAACTCAGCAAAAAAAAGAAACGTCCTCTCACTGTCGACTGCGTTTATTTTCAGCAAACTTAACATGTGTAAATATGTGTATGAGCATAACAAGATTCAACAACTGAGACATAAACTGAACAAGTTCCACAGACATGTGACTAACAGAAATTGAATAATGTGTCCCTGAACAAAGTGGGGGTCAAAATCAAAAGTAACAGTCAGTATCTGGTGTGGCCACCAGCTGCATTAAGTACTACAGGGCATCTCCTACTCATGGACTGCACCAGATTTGCCAGTTCTAGCTGTGAGATGTTACCCTACTCCTCCACCAAGGCACCTGCAAGTTCCCAGACATTTCTGGGGGGAATGGCCTTAGCCCTCACCCTCCGATCCAACAGGTCCCAGACATGCTCAATGGGATTGAGATCCGGGCTCTTCACTGGCCATGGCAGAACACTGACATTCCTGTCTTGCAGGAAATCACGCACAGAACGAGCAGTATGGCTGGTGGCATTGTCATGCTGGAGGGTCATGTCAGGATGAGCCTGCAGGAAGGGTGCCACATGAGGCAGGAGGATGTCTTCCCTGTAATGCACAGCGTTGAGATTGCCTGCAATGACAACAAGCTCAGTCCGATGATGCTGTGACACACCGCCCCAGACCATGATGGACCCTCCACCTCCAAATCGATCCCGCTCCAGAGTACAGGCCCCGGTGTAACGCTCATTCCTTCGATGATAAACGCAAATCCGACCATCACCCCTGGTAAGACAAAACCGCGACTCGTCAGTGAAGAGCTCTTTTTGCCAGTCCTGTCTGGTCCAGCGACGTTGGGTTTGTGCCCATAGGCGACGTTGTTGGCGGTGATGTCTGGTGAGGACCTGCCTTACAACAGGCCTACAAGCCCTCAATCCAGCCTCTCCCAGCCTATTGCGGACAGTCTGAGCACTGATGGAGGGATTGTGCGTTCCTGGTGTAACTCGGGCAGTTGTTGTTGCCATCCTGTACCTGTCCCGCAGGTGTGATGTTCGAATGTACCAATCCTGTGCAGGTGTTGTTACACGTGGTCTGCCACTGCGAGGATGATCAGCTGTCTGTCCTGTCTCCCTGTAGTGGTGTCTTAGGCGTCTCACAGTACAGACATTGCAATTTATTGCCCTGGCCACATCTGCAGTCCTCATGCCTCCTTGCAGCATGCCTAAGGCACATTCACGCAGATGAGCAGGGACCCTGGACATATTTCTTTTGGTGTTTTTCAGAGTCAATAGAAAGGCCTCTTTAGTGTCCTAAGTTTTCATAACTGTGACCTTAATTGCCTACCGTCTGTAAGCTGTTAGTGTCTTAACGACCGTTCCACAGGTGCATGTTCATTAATTGTTTAGCATGGGAAACAGTGTTTAAACCCTTTACAATGAAGATCTGTGAAGTTATTTGGATTTTTACGAATTATCTTTGAGTTTATAAAATCACATTTTTTTCAATCAAAGTTATTTTTTTATTTTTTAGAAATGGCTTGAGTTGCACAAAATGGAACATAACGTTGCAGATAAAGTTTGGAATGACAATTATTTTTGTACAACATCTAAAGACCTGTATCACTATACTGAGAGGGTTGCCGTTTCTGAAAGGGCGTATTAGGGTGTTTTTGGAGCTTATGTTCATCATGTTTTATTTAGAGCCCAACCGATATGGGATTTTTGGGACCGATTACCAATATATCTGCTGATATATTATTTTTGTAGAGGTGGAATGAAAAACAATTTTTTTTTACACAAATTGTGCTCAAAGGACAAAAATATGATTTCTTAACTGCATATTAAAATTAACATTATTTGAGAACTTTTTATTTGTGGTTTACATGATAACCAACAAAAAGCAACTATATCCTCTATAAATACTTAAGTAAATACAAAACACTTGTTTAGTTTACCTTCTTAGGTACAAATATTTATGTGAAAGGTTAATATCGGCCGATAATATGGGTCAACCAATGTATCGGTCGTGCTCTAGTTTTATTCACGCCTGGACGAGAATGAGGAAGTCTATCGCTGGTTGGCGTAAGTTTCTCAAAACCAAGTGATATCTAGAGGTCGAACGATTAATCGGAATGGCCGATTAATTAGGGCCGATTTCAAGTTTTCATAACAATCGGTATCGGCATTTTTGGACAGCGATTGTAGCCGATTACATTGCACTCCACGAGGAGACTGCGTGGCAGGCTGACTACATGTTACACGAGTGCAGCAAGAAGCCAAGGTAAGTTGCTAGCTAGCATTAAACTTATCTTATAAAAAACAATCAATCTTAACATAATCACTAGTTAACTACACATGGTTGATGATATTACTAGTTTATCTAGCTTGTCCTGCGTTGCATATAATCAATACGGTGCCTGTTAATTTCTCAGCGAATCACAGCCTACTTTGCCAAACGGGGGATGATTTAACAAGCGCATTTGCGAAAAAAGAACTATCGTTGCACCAATGTGTACCTAACCATAAACATCAATGCCTTTCTTTAAAATTAATACACAAGTATATATTTTTAAACCTGCATATTTAGTTAATATTGCCTGCTAACATGAATTTGTTTTAACTAGGGAATTTGTGTCACTTCTCTTGCGTTCAGTGCAAGCAGAGTCAGGGTATATGCAGCAGTTTGGGCTGCCTGGCTCATTGTGAACTGTGTGAATACCATTTCTTCCTAACAAAGACTGTAATTAATTTGCCAGAATTGTACATAACTATGACATAACATTGAAGGTTGTGCAATATAACAGCAATATCTAGACTTAGGGATGCCACCCGTTAGATAAAATACGGAACGGTTCCGTATTTCACTGAAAGCATAAACGTTTTGTTTTCGAAATGATAGTTTCCGGATTTGACCATATTAATGACCTAAGGCTCTTATTTCTCTGTGTTATTATGTTATAATTAAGTCTATGATTTGATATTTGATAGAGTAGTCTGACCGGTGGTAGGCAGCAGGCTTGTAAGCATTCATTCAAACAGCACTTTCGTGCATTTGCCAGCAGCTCTTCGCTGTGCTTCAAGCATTGAGCTGTTTATGACTTCAAGCCTATCAACCCCCGAGATTAGGCTGGTGTAACTGATGTGAAATGGTTAGCTAGTTAGCGGGGTGCGCGCTAATAGCGTTTCAATTGGTGACGTCACTCGCTCTGAGACCTTGAAGTAGTTGTTCCCCTTGCTCTGCAAGGGCCGCGGCTTTTGTGGAGCGATGGGTAACGATGCTTCGAGGGTGGCTGTTGTTGATGTGTCCCTGGTTTGAGCCCAGGTAGGGGCGAGGAGAGGGACGGAAGCTATATTGTTACACTGGCAATACTATAGTGCCTATAAGAACATCCAATAATCAAAGGTATATGAAATACAAACGGTATAGAGAGAAATAGTTCTATAATTCCTATAATAACTACAACCTAAAACCTCTCACCTGGGAATATTGAAGACTCATGTTAAAAGGAACCACCAGCTTTCATATGTTCTGAGCAAGGAACTTAAACGTTAGCTTTTTTACATGGCACATATTGCACTTTTACTTTCTTCTCCAACACATTGTTTTTGCACTATTTAAACCAAATTGAACATGTTTCATTATTTATTTGAGATTAAATAGATTTTATTGATGTATTATATTAAGTTAAAATAAGTGTTCATTCAGTATTGTTGTAATTGTCATTATTACAAATATATATAACAATTGGCCGATTAATCGGTTTCGGCATTTTTGGGCCCCCAATAATCGGTATCGTTATTGGCATTGGAAAATCATTATCGGTCGACCTCTAGTGATATCGGCCAAAAAGTGTATGTATATATAAAAGTGTATATATGATATCCCATTCACATCAAAAATAGAGATTTGGTTGAAAAAATATATCTACTTATCCTTTAAGGGGAGGAGAATCTGATCCAAATTGCTGTTTTCACATCGTTACGCAGATTGTCACTGGCGACCAGCCATCTTTAGATCTCTCAGTCCGATATACAACATCATCCATGAAATCCTCTTAAGTGTAGGACTAAAAGTTTTAGCATTCTGCTGGAGACAAACACTTAGCCATGCACAGACTTAATTTGTGTCATTATTGTCATCGTAATACCAGTACTCGATATAGTGCATCTTTCATCTGATTTTTCATGAGTCGTGGCATGCTTTTCATGTGTGTAAGTTGACCATTTGCGATTTTCTTTTCTTTCTTTTTCTCTTTCTTTCTTTCTTTCTCTCGATTTCGCTTCCTCTCTCTATCTCTTTCTCTCTCTCGCACTCCTTCTCTGTCTATCTGGAATAGAGTAGGGTTGATACGACAGCAATCAATTCTGTTTAGAGCAGTCAGCGGGTACATCAGGCAACACCAGTTCAGGTTACCCTGTTACAGATGACCAGAACCCAATGATGATCTCTCACCCGCCAACCCTCTGTTTCCAGTCAGACAGCTATAGGCCATAGAAATCTTATACATACTAGACCTCTTGGGCCAGTTTCCCAGATCCAGGCTAAACTTACTCCTGGACTAAAAAGGGATTTGCCATTGAATATGCTTTTTAGTGCAGGACTAGTAACTGACCCCCTAGTAACTAAGACAGTCCTTATTTAAAAACACAAGGGCGATACAGTATATACACTGAACAAAATTATAAACATGTTTCATGAGCTGGAATAAATGATCTCAGAAATTCTCCATATGCACAAAAAGCTTCTTTCTCTCAAATTGTCTGCACAAATTTGTTTACATCCCTGTTAGTGAGCATTTCTCATTTACCAAGATAATCCATCCACCTGACAGATGTGGCATATCAAGAAGCTGATTAAACAGCATGATCATTACACAGGTGAATTTCTGCAAACTGTCAGACACAGGGCTCAGGGCAGCTCATCTGTATGCTCGTTGTCCTCACCAGGGTCTTGACCTGACTGCAGTTCGGCGTTGTAACCAACTTCAGTAGGCAAATGCTCACCTTCGAATGGCCACAGGCACGCTGGAGAAGTGTGCTCTTCACGGATGAATCCCGATTTCGACTGTACCTGGCAGATGGCCGAGCAGTTTGCCGATGTTCCCCATGGTGGCAGTAGGGTTATGGTATGGGGAGGCATAAGCTACGGACAATGAACACAATTGCATTTTATCGATGGCAATTTGAATTCACAGAGCTATCATGACGAGATCCTGAGGCCCATTATCGTGCCATTCATCCGCTGCCATCACCTCATACTCACCAGACATGTCACCTATTGAGCATGTTTGGGATGCTCTGGATCGACGTGTACGACAGTGTGTTCCAGTTCCCGCCAATATCCAGCAACTTTGCACAGTCATTGAAGAGGAGTGGGACAACATTCCACATGCCACAATCAACAGCCTGATCAACTCTATGCGAAGGAGATGTGTCGCGCTGCATGAGGCAAATGGTGGTCACACCAGATACTGACTGGTCTTCTAATCCACTCCCCTACCTTTTTTTTAAGGTATCTGTGACCAACAGATGCATATCCGTATTCCCAGTCATGGGAAATCCATAGATTAGGGTCTGTTTTGACTGATTTCCTTATATGAACTGAAACTCAGTAAAATCCTTGAAATTGTTGCATGTTGCATTTCCATTTTTTTTCTTCAGTGTATGTAATCTGCCCCCTAACATGATGTCATAGCACGCATACAACCTTTAACATAGTGAACAGCATACAGTAGTAGACCTTTACCATTTTAAAAGGGCGGCTGTGGACTCTGGTCAAAAGTAGTGCGCTATACAGGGAATAGGGTGCCATTTGGGAAGCTGACCTTGTCTTAGGCACTTTTTTCAGAATCTTTTATGTCTGATTCTCTGATGCAGCATGGGCGATATTGTGGAATCCTTTTGAAGAGTCCCAGCTTCACAGTGTGTCCAATTGTACTGTATGTATTCCTGTATGATTCATCAGGCCTAGGACAGGCAGACAGGAAGACAATCAGTCAGTGTGTTCAGCTGAGTGCTGTGCTGGGCTGGCAACTATGGACAGAAACGCCACAGCTTTTTATAGAAGCAGACAACAGTATCTGCCTTTGCTATGGTGTGTAAAGACAGCCCTGGACTGGGACTGTCACTGCCTGTGTGTGTGGGGGGACATAATGCCTTGGTGTTGTCCTTTTGTAGGATGGTGTCGGAAAGACAAGAGCATATGCGGCAGCTCTCTCCTGTTTCAATCACACGCACGCGGCAGCTCTCTCCTGTTTCAATCACACGCACGCGGCAGCTCTCCTGTTTCAATCACACGCACGCGGCAGCTCTCTCCTGTTTCAATCACACGCACGCGGCAGCTCTCTCCTGTTTCAATCAGAAGCCGCTGTTTTAAGCACAGTGAAACGGAAGCAGCTCTCTGTCGCGTTCAATCACGCAACGAAAGGATACACACACTTTAACAACGTATGCTCTGTTCAGCACACACATTTCTATCTCTCACAAATTGAATGCTTTTCTCTCAACAGGACTCCACTACGGTGACCCCTGTGACCTTACGAGTCGACCCCCAGGGCTACTTCCTGTACTGGACTGACCAGAACAAGGTAAGAACAAAGATATGACACAGAAGAAGATAATAACAAAGGCATTTCACAGATTGAAGATAATAACCAACAGTTACACTTTTGGTGACATCCCGTGTCCTTTTCAGAGTCAAGAGAACATTGGTTGAACCAGGAAACAGTTGTTTATTTGTAAGGGCAGAAATGTTAGATATACTCTTCATTTAGATGGATATACCTTTAGAAGGAATTGGGTTGTCCATATTGTAGCACTGAGAGATAATGTTGCTCTATGGAACTGTAGACGCAGCATTCCAGCACCACTCCTAAAATACTACCCTAAGCAGGTTAGGCAGGACATACTTACAGGTCAGTGGTCAATGTCCTGCACAGGGTGGGTTTTGCTGGGATAGAACTGGAGTTGGCATCTACTTCCTGTCCCCACTTCCCCTCATAATCAATAACAACAACAACACACAAGTCATGAGCATTATATTGTTTGGGTGGCTCTTGGCTGTCCGTTGCTAGACTCGTACTAGCTTTACCTTCTTACTGCAATCCTATGTGGGATGTGATCTGACCTGAATTAGTGACATTTACACAGGCAGCTATCCCTAGAAACCACCAGGCTTGCATCTTTCCTTAGTACAGAAACCAGTCGGAGGAGAGGGGAAAATATATAGCAACTATCCCCTAAGAGCGGAGGCTATTAGTAAAGACAGCAGGAAAAGACCAGAGGTGTGTGTGTGTGTGTGTGTGTGTGTGTGTGTGTGTGTGTGTGTGTGTGTCTGTGTGGGGGGGGTGGGTGCATGGAGGTGGCGTCTCAGTCAGCAGTCCTGTCCCTGCCCAGGTGGTATAGTGAAATACCTCCATCTGTTCCAACACAAAATCAATGGCTCTAACTCTGACTGGCTCTGCTGAGGCACGCACACACACACACACACACACACACACACACACACACACACACACACACACACACACCTCCAGACACGTAGATAATATAAAGCCAGCAAGTCATCACTTCTGCCCTCTGCAGTATATAAATACCGACAGCTTGCTACTGACCCTGATTTATACTTACCACATAATTACCTTTGGTTCTAAGTACATTATTGTACCCTTGCAATTTGTACCTTAAAAGAGACAATAGTGTACTGTAGGGGACAAGATAGTAAAGGTACAAAAGCGTACCTTTGGAAAAGGTACACATTTGCCTTTTTAGGGTACCACCACAGGGACAAAGCAGCTTGTTCCTTTTAAGTGGCAAAAATGTAGCTCTAAAAGGTTTTTGGCTGTTTTTGGCTCAACACTGCAGGGTGTAATGCCTTATTTACATATTTCCCAGGGTGCCTTTTAAGTGAATTTTAGTTACCAGTACTACCCATGACTGTGTTTGCTAGTGACAGAGACATGGTTGTTGCATTCAGATACCTTCAGGCCTATAACCTTCACCTAATGAGTGCCTAAGTGAATATTTTATATTTGAAATTAAACTTTTTATGACAATAGATGACATACTGTATGTCATAAGGCCATACTTTAATAGCCTAGTTTACCCCCAAAACCATGGTCTGGAACTCCTATTAATCGTCTGCAATCTGCATTTAGACGTATGTTATTTATCTTGTGTAGCATAATCAATCATCATCATAATCAATCAATGAGCATGCAAAAACACACATTGAATTTTGTTTTATCAACCTGCAATAGGACATACTGGAAAATATGATAGTGATGGGTGTGGTTTTTGAGAGTGTGTGATGACTGTACCTTTATATTCAAAATATTGTGAACAAAAATGTACCATTATACTAGATTATCTGCATGTACCCTAAAAGGTACCAAACAGTACCATGTGAGATTATATGTGTACCTCTGAAGGTAAATTGTGTGTTTTAAAAAAAAATATTTTTGTATCCCCGGCAACAATACTGTACCCTAACTGTACAATTTTTTTCTGACAGTGTACAATCAACAAACTATATTTCTCCCTAAAAAACTGTCAGAGCATCTACCTGTAGGAACACAGTGTGAGACACTGACACAGTGTCTGGAAGAGGATGTGTATTTGTACAGTATGTGTGTGTACATGCCTGCACATCCTGTATATGCAGTGTTAACGTACTGTTACAATGTGTATTTGTGAAGTATGGATGGGGGGGATCGATACAGTAGTATTGTGACGCGATATTATTTTGATTATCGATTCTACAGATTTTTAAAATAAAAATCTGTATTTCCCCTCTTATACTTTGGCCTCAATCTTCTTTTTAAATGGTGAGGCAACATGTTTTCAGCTCTTTTATTTCCGTGACTGATCAAAACGTGTTTTTATTACGGCTCTCTCTTGTCCCTCTGCAGCAGACAGACAGTACAGTGCAATATGTCTGGAACAGCGAATCGCAATACAATAGCTGTGTCGAATTGCAATCGTGATACATATAGAATGGTAACACATATTGTATAGACACGTAAGTATGGTGATAGTATCTGATGTGAGGTCCCTGCCTTAGTTTTGTAGGTGTGTGCTTTGTATTCTTTGCATACCGTGATAAACGTACCGTTACAAGCTGTTGCACTAGTAGTAGCCCACGTCCTTACACGTGCACTGTCCTGTACACTGTGTGTGCGTGCGTGCGTGCATACATTTTTTATAAAAGCCTGTCTCACGAGCACAGTCACGATTGCCTCTATTTGTGTCACTTAGATTAAGTCTTACAGGGAGACTGTCAGGCAGTTTTGTTTAAAAGGGCTTACGTTTTTCAGCGGTGGTAGTTGTCCAGGTGTTTGTATGTGGTTGAGTGGGATCAAGACATCTGGCCGGAACTATTCAATGCTATGTTTCAGTGCAAAACTGAAGAACGTGCCCAAATCCTCAAACTGCTCAGTGAGAGAGATCTTGGCACTGAGTCGTGGCACTGTGGGACCGCTGTGGGCCTGCTGTGTGCATGTGTGTGTGCGCATGTGTGTGTCTGTGCATGCATGCGTGTGTGTGAATGAGTCCAGCATCTGTGTCTCTCTGCCATGTTTTATTCTTAAACAGACCGCCGGTATGTAAACTCACGCGGTCATAATTCTGAGATGTTAGTGTGTGTGTCTCCAAGTCCATTTGTCTCGTTTTATGTCCCCGTGTGTACTCCCTCAACCCGACCAGACCTAATCCGCACCCCTCAGAATCACATAAATGCACAAATGCGCGCGCACACACACACACACACACACACACACACCACCAGGCCAAAAGTTCAGTCATCACTCATCACCGATATTGTCTTAACAGAGGATTAACATGACACACACCTCTGTACGCTACGGCCAATGTTGTTGGCTGGTTTACATATCCCTGTCGTTCCATAGGCAGTGTCATGGCAACTAGAGAACAGCCTATCTCAGTCATTATCAGCGCACAGCACATTTGCCTATAGAGTTTACATATGGTGTGTGACACACTGACACACACACACACACACACATTCCTTCACTGCCCAACAAGCAACAGGTGCCTCTGTGAAGGGTATAAATAAAGTCTTCTCCCATTGGTGGAGAGCGCTTCTCAGGAAAGAGTTGCGCAATCTGGAATGTTTGACGGACCTCACCAAAATGAACAGCCATTTGGTCTAGTTGCCATGGTAGCCTTGAAATGCCAGGTGCAGTCCTCTCTTATTCCTTCTTCAGATTTTATATGAGCTGCTTTTGTTATCGATCTCATCTGATGTTTGCGCTCCATTCAGGTTATTTGAGCTGCGTGTGCCCGTGCGTATCGCGCGTGCATTCGTGCGTGTGCATGCGTGTTTGTGCATGTGCGTGCGTGCAGGCGCGTGCGTGTGTTGTGAAGGAGGGTAAGGTCAGGTTTCTCTAGGGACACTCCAGTTTCAGATCTCAGCCTCTCACTAAAAGACATGTCTCTCAGTTACAGTTGGTGGTGAGGCAAAGATTGTTTTGTGCATAGTATAGTTACTCTATGTAGATTTGAACAGAGTATTATAGAACTGAATAGAATAAGAAATGTGTTAATGACTTACCCTTCAGCTTATTGTAGTATTTGCAGCTGTGCTCATCTACAGTCTGGGAAGGCAGCTAATCTCTGCAAGAGTAGCCTTTTTGATTTTCAATAAGTGTTGTTGTTGATATAGTCCGGATAGGGTAATTCTAGTTAAGTGCTAGCCGTCTACCTAGCTTCCTACTTTATCATTGCTTTGAACTGCTGAATGCTCTGTACTTGTGGCTGTGAAGTGTTGGAACATTGACTTGGACTGGTTTCAGGTCCATTTGTGACTGATAATTGGTGGCTGTGTCTGTTGGAGGGGGTATTTTTCTTCACCTCTGCTAGGCAATCAGCAATTATAAGGGCCGTAAAATAACTATTATTTGTTCATGTTTTTCATGTTTTCGACCTCAAAATTGGACGTTCTAAGTCCACAATAATGCTTAAACCACATCAAGAGACCGATTTTTGGGTGTAGTTACCCTTTAATTCCAGTGCATCTACCAGAAGATTTTTCATTAGCATCATTGCTAACGGCTACACAAAGTGTTAGACGCGCACACTGCACATACACAGACAGGGGGAATTCTCTTTGTCTCTTCAGAAATTTGGAGGAAATACGAATCACTGGTGCACTCTGTTCATGTCTTATGATAAACATTTATCCGATTTCCTACTAAGTTCAATAAATGTTACGATATTGTTGAATTCCATTTTAATGTCTGGATTCCGTGATTCCGTCCGCGTTTATAGGGCCATACAATTAGTGTTAGTACTTTAGTCTCTCCCAGTTTTTCAGCGGCTACAGTCTTGTCAGGCGGTGGTGTTGTCTCCCAAAACGAAGACTGTCGCCAAAACAAAGACATTCTGCAGAATTGTTCTGCGATGTTACTCGAGGAAGGAAAGAGAGGAAGGCTTCACACCACTCTCTTACTTGGGTATGTTACCTAGTTATTTTCAGATTACCTAATTTTGCTCTTTTGTAGCTTTGTCAAGTATGTGTGTGATTTACATGCCTATTTACTCCTGTCACTGTAGGTTTTACAGATGCGCCCCACCCCGTGGTTTCAACCCTTCTAATCTAGTGTACCGTGCACGCACAACCCATGTGGACATCCTAGTCTTTGGCAGCCTTCGAAACTGCCAATCTGTGGTCAGTCCCTTCACTTTTTGGCCCTGACAGAGACATGGATTACCTCTCTCGTTATCTGACTATGTGTTCTCTCATAGACCTAGAGCATCTGGTCATCATGGGGGTGGCACAGGGCTACTAATTTCTCCTAAATGGAGATTTTCTCTTTTCCTCCTCTCTCACCTGTCCATCTCCTCATGTCACTTGTCCAATCTAGCTTAACATTGTTGTCATTTATCACCCACTAGGTCTTCCTCAATGAGATTGACACCTTGATAAGCTACTTTCCAGACGATGGCTCACAGCTCATCATACAGGGCGACTTCAACCTCCAAACGCCTGAATTCTACACCTTTCTTTCCACATATTTCTTTCCCCTCCTTGCCTCTTTTGACCTCACCCTTTTCCAGTCTCCTACCCCTCACAAGTCAGGCAATATGCTTAACCTCATCTCACTGCAACCCCCTCCAGATCTCTGATCACTACTTTTTTCATTTTTTCTCCCTCTCTCCTCCAACCCTAACCACTCAGCCCCTACCCAGGTGTACATGTGCCATCACAATTGTTGCTCTTTCTCTTCAATCAAATTTATTTATAAAGCCCTTCTTACATCAGCTGATGTCACAAAGTGCTGTACAGACACCCAGCCTAAAACCCCAAACAGCAAGCAATGCAGGTGTAGAAGCACGGTGGCTAGGAAAAACTCCCTAGAAAGGCCAGAACCTAGGAAGAAACCAGGCTATGAGGGGTGGCCAGTCCTCTTCTGGCTGTGCCGGGTGGAGATTATAACAAAACATGGCCAAGATGTTAAAATGTTCATAGATGACAAGCAGGGTCAAATAATAATAATCACAGTGGTTGTCGAGGGTGCAACAGGTCACCAACGCAGGAGTAAATGTCAGTTGGCTTTTCCAATACTCTCTCTTCTTCTATCCTATCATCTCTTCCTTCTGCTAAATCCTTCTCCCTCCTGTCTCCTGACTGCCTCTTCGACCTTATTCTCCTTCCCTTTCCACCTCCTTTGACTCCCACTGTCCCCTTTCTTCCCGGCCGGCTCAACCCTCCCCTCCTGCTCCATGGCTGAGTGACTCATTGCGTGCTCACAGAACAGGAGAAAATGAGAAAAACATTTTTTCCAGAGGACCCATTTTTCTTTCACTCCCTCCTCTTTACCTTCTGTTCTTCTAAATCTGCCGCTAAAGATGATTTCGTTCACTCTAAATTCCAAGCCTCTGCCTCCAAGCTTGGGAAACTCTTTTCCACCTTCTCCTCACTCCTTAACCCTCCACCTCTTCCCCCTACTTCTCTGCAGATGACTTTGTCAACCACTTTGAAAAAAGGTTGATGACAGCCACACCTCATTCACTCAGCCTACTGAGTTCACTAGCCCCATTCACACAGAACTACCCTAAGCCTTGACCTCTTTCTCCCCTCTCTCTCCAGATGAAATCCTGCGACTAGTGATGTCCAGCTGCCCGACAACCTGCCTACTCGAACCCATCCCCTCTTCCCTTCTCCAGACATAGTCTGGAGACCTTCTCCCATTCCTCACTTCCCTCATCCACTCATCCCTGACCAATGGCTGCGTCCCTTCTGACTTCAAATTGGCCAGAGTTGCTCCCCTCCTCAAGAAACCAACACACGACCCCTCTGAAGTCAAAAACTACAGACCGGTATCCCTTCTTTCTTTTCTTTCCAAAACACTTCTCTTTCAGAACTATCTTCTTGACCCTAACCAGTCAGGCTTCAAGACGGGTCACTCAACTGAGACTGCTCTCCTTACGGAGGCTCTCCGCTCTGCCAAAGCTGACTCTCTCTTTGCTGTTCTCATCCTCCTCGAATCTATCCGTTGCCTTGGACATCATGAATCGTCAGATCCTCCTCTCCACCGTCTCAGGGCTGGGCGTCTCAGGCGCTGCACACTCCTGGATTGCATCCTACCTGGCAGGTCGCTCCTACAGGGTGGCGTGGAGAGGTTCTGTGTCTGCACCATGTGCTCACACTAGTGATTTCCCCCAGATCTCGGTTCTAGGCCCTCTTCTCTTTTCTCTATACACCAAGTCACTTGGCTCCGTCATGTCCTTTCATGGTCTCTCCTATCATTGCTATCGGATGACACTCAACTACGTTTCTCATTCCCTCTTCTGACACCCAGGTGCCGACACGCATCTCTGCGTGCCTGGCAGATATCTCAGCTTGGATGTCGGCCACCACCTCAAGCTCAACCTTGACAAGACGGAGCTGATCTTCCCCCTGGGGAAGGCTTGCCTGCTCCAAGACCTCTCCATCACAGTCGATAAATCCACAGTGTCCCCCTCCCAGAATGCAAAGAACCTTGGCATGACCCTGGACAACACCCTGTCGTTCTCTGTAAACATCAAAGCAGTGACTCTGCTTTGATGAACCCTACATCTTCAAATAGTATGTTAAATAAGACATCTCAGTCTTATAACCCCCCCAAAAAAATGTTACCTTGCACTTGCCTTTTCCTACCAGCACTGACTTAGCTGATAACTTCTGTATTGAGAAAAATGTTACTTACAACTGTGATCTTAAGATGAATGCAATAGGTCGCTCTGGATAAGAGCTTAATGACTAAAATGTCAATGTAGTAGTTGTGGTTGGTCGATACAGTAGTAATAACATAGGTTTTAGTATCAGAGTAATGGACTTTAACCAATAATATATCCACATGTTGATTCCCCCACACACACACCATGTCTTGCCTCCGTCATAACAGAGTTCCCAGACTGTGCAGTTCTGTTGGATTCCTTAGCTGGAGCTGCTCCTTTAGTCAGCACTATGGGACAGAGACGGACGTAAATCTACAGCCAATACACCCACAGAAAACTTATAGACAAGAGAGAGGGAAAGGGGGAGAGATATGGGTAGACGGTACTGGTGGAGGGAGAGCGAGAGGGATGGCAAGTTATAGGAAAATGGTGATGAGAACGATGGAGAGAGAGGCAGGCAGACAGAGAGCTAGAGGGAGAGATACAGAGAGAGTGATGAAGAGTGCACAAGAGAGCAAGAGAGATAGAGAGGGGTGAGGCAGGAGAAAACCTGGAGGGCTGGCCAGTAAATTTAGGACGGTTGGTTATGAGAGCCAAAGAGAGAAATTGATGAGTTTGCTTTCCGGGAAAGAATCTCCCTCTTCTCCCTCGTTCTTTCTATCATGTCAGCCATGGCATGGTGTCATGCCATTTGTCTAATGACACTATTTCACGGGACATTATCATTTTCAGACATGATTGAGTGTGACAGTTTATTTTGATAGCTTTTTGGGGATTGCGGACCTTTTCCTGCTGTATAATTACTGTGATTATCTGTCGTTGTTAGCCGAGCGACTCGCTGTTGTTTCCCTCCACGCACTCTGCCTTGTGTTCAGCCAGTTGGACGTAACACTCTGTGTGTGTCTAGTGTGTGTGTGTGTGTGTGTGTGTGTGTGTGTGTGTGTGTGTGAGTGTAGGACAGGATGACTCATAGACTTCATAAACATGGCACAGAAATCGATGCCAGTGTAGGCATGCAGAGAGGACTGTCATCGTCCCTCAGAGAAGAGGGACAGGGCGATATTGATATGATGTCTTGACATCGCAATGACTCGGAAATGATTTATCAGTTTTCAGGGCTGGACCGGAACAGGTCTCATCTAAGCCTCAGAGGCGCTCCACTCTCTACCGCTCTGACAGCTTAATCAATCAGTCATTTGGAAACAGCGCCTTCCATAATGAGATGTGTCACCGACTTTCTCTGCTGTCGTAGTTCCTCGATGAGTTGTCACAATTTCTCTACTGTACTTTCACAATAGGACGTGTCATTGTGTCTCTCTTGGTATATCTTCTATGGGATTTCCTGCAGGTGACAGTTTGAGAAATGGACACTGACAGTCTCTCCTTGGTTAAAATGCCAGGCACACTCCTGTTCTGGTGCCTCCACACTAGTTTGTATTTCCTAACAGGCTTAAGATGGAAAAGGGTCAAATCGATGAAAAAAACGAACGGAAAATAAGTGAAAGTGGAAAATGATGACCTGCCAGACATGCCTGTATGGTAGACTGGGAACGTAGACATTGGAACAAAAGATACATGTTCTATGTATTGCCAGGCTTCCTCTGATGAAGGTGACACGCTTTCTGAGCATCAACAGTGAAAGAGGGATGAAAAGATAAAAACCGCTGCCAGACTCTGATGGATTTACGGCTGTTGTATGACTAGAATCTATCCGTTACCTTTTTGAGGAGGGGAGCAACTCTGGACAAAAATATTTGTTGTTGCTTGGGTTAGCCCTGTTGGCCCTGCTCCTCTTTGTGAATTCTGATTAGTATTGCTTATTTTCCACTGCTACAGGCTACGGTGCACGCACACACACACAGTGGCACAGATCTCTGTTCATTTCCTCTCTAAGCTGTTGGACCTCATTCACAAAAAGTCAAACAGTCAGAAAGAAGGGATGCTTCCTACACTCAGAAACACAAATGTGACAAAACAAACTTCACTTCCAGCCAGTCTCTCATCACACATCCTGTATCCTTGTTTGAACTCGCATGTAACAAAAGCCAACGGCTGCCCTATTATACAGCTCCGAACGTGTAGCCTAGCAGAGGTAGTTTCACAGTATGTGAGGTGAAACGGTAGAGAGTATGATGAAGCTAATCCTTCTCTCCGAGGTGACGTTATTTATAACGTTTATGTTGGCCTATTTCTGCATGCGCCCATTATTCAAAACCCTCCCTGACACCGTTCATTCAAATCACCTGAAACGGTTCACACACACACACAGAGAGAATACTGCACACCTAATTTGAATAACTGCTACAGTATGCTCCATCAGGATGTCAGTGGAAGAAAGCAAAGGGAAAGGCCCAACAACAGGGATGAAGAAAAAAAAAAAAAACTCTACACACCAACGTTATATTATACACTACAACTGTTTGTACTGTACAAGTATGTTTCCACAAATTCCAAGGATGACAGAGCATCTCCTCATATCTCTCGCTGTGTTGTTTATCTTTCATTGTTGAGGAGCTTTGAGTGAGCGATTGGCGCACACGGAGAGTTGTACATGTGAAATATGTATGTTATTGTTTTCCTGTGCTTGAGGCTCTGTTCAATCAACATTTGATGTGGACTAGAGCATTCTACAGATGGCTGATGGTGGAACAGACAGACAGACAGTCTTTATCTCCACAGAACAGAACACACCAGACCGCAGCACAGGTCTCTGCTCTCCTCTCTCTCTCTCGTCCACTCCTGTCTCCTGCTCTCTCGTTCTCTCTCTCCTATTCTCTCGCTCTGGTTTTATCTGTCTGTCTCAGACACATGCACACATTCTTTATCCTACCTTCGCAGCTCTTCCCTTAGTTAGATATCACGCATTGTTTTCTACAGTGATAATGAGATATTGTAAAAACCATTGATTAGAATATGCGATTTGTTTGTCTGAATCTTCAACTGACAGCTAGCGAGATGTTCGTTTTGTTTGAATATTTGACGGTGAGATAATATGATAACGGCTATTAAAAAAACTATGACCCAGCAAGTGATTTGTTTGTTCAAACCGTACTAAGAAATATGCCAAGTAGATTCTCGTTTCATCAAAATATCTTTGTTGTGCCCGTGCAGTTAAGTTATTAATGTGCTTGAGGTCTGTGGCTGTCAACCGTCTGTATGGAGTGAATAGAGCATGCAAATAGAAGACTGCTGCGGCCAGCCACGGTCCTTTAAGCGCATTTCAAACAGCCAGCGGAATATCAGTGTCGAGTACACACCACTTGTCCCTCTAGTCAAAGCGGCTAGTGCCTTCACACACACACACACACACACACACACACACACACACAAGGGTGACAGCAGCCAGTGACCATAGCAACGAAATAAACAAACATTATAGACCGTGCAAAAAAAATGATGGCTGTAACAAATCGCATACATAAAAACATAGTTACATGCAACAGAAATTATTAATAAAAACTAAATGGATTAGAAAACAATGATTTTTATTGTTCAACATGACTAAAATGATCGTGTTGGCCAGCTAGCTAGCTAGAGTGGGCAAATTATGTTTCCAACTGTGATTGGTCAACAACGACAGCGCCGCTTGAAAAATAGAGCAGAGGGCCGCCTGAGTGTTGCGGCGTCACTACAGCCTGGGGTTCGTTCCCTGGTTGTGTCATAACCGGCCGTGGCCGGAAGTCTCATAGCGTGGCGCACAATTGGCCAAGGTCGTCAGTTGAACGGTGTTTCCTCCGACCCATTGGTGCGTCTGGCTTCCGGGTTAAGCGAGTGTTAAGAAGCACGGCTTGGCGGGTCATGTTTTGGAGGACGCATGACTCGACCATCGCCCGTTGGGGAGTTGCAGCGATGAGACAAGATCGTAATCACCAAAATTGTTTTAATAATAATAATAATAAATAGAGCAGAATCCCGTCCAGGCTTCATTGAAAATGATTGGGCCACCCTGTCTGCCAGAGAATTGACTGTCTGATTTTCATGTCAGGCCATGCCGACCAAGCTTACTGTTGGTAAAATATTAGCTGCTCTCGCTTCCTTGTTTATATAGCATATACAGTTGGAGTCGGAAGTTTACATACACCTTAGTCAAATACATTTGAACTCAGTTTTTCACAATTCCTGACATTTAATCCCAGTAAAAATGCCCTGTCTTAGGTCAGTTAGGATCCCCACTACATGTAGTTCACTACTCCCAACACTGCTCATTCGACTGCGATATACGTTAAAAGGGACAGGCGGCTATTTGAGACTGCGTTTAATTGCACGTTTAATAGCTGAGCAACAGCACACATTTCAGCAAATAAACGGCAGGTCTAAACCAATTTTTTACTAGGTTACAATGAATTACCATGATTTGTTTACGAGGTTTAATGTTTGATTTGTTACATTAAATAATGAAATAATGACAAACAAAAAAAGGATGCCAATCAGTTTTTGTCGTCAGAAAGAAAGCGCTACCCATTGGCTGCTAAGAGCTGAGAACTGATAGCTAACCCTTGACATGTAGCTAACTGGCAAGCACCAAAACAGTCAACAACTCCGGGAGTACAGACCCCAAGAAATCGTCCGATCACGCTCTAGTGGCGAAAGTAAGAACTGCCAAAAGTGCAAAGTCAAACAGGAGAATAATTATTCTGTCTCGGACGTTTTTTTTCTTCCAAAATAGAGGCATATTAAGACTAAAGAAACGTGACACAGTGTGTAAATGATAGCACATTAGTGCAGGAAATTAAGAAATGAATTAAAATGCTGGATGGAAGTGAATGCTCTAAATAAATAATTAACTATGCAAATGAACAACAGTTGTGTGCATTAAGGAAATAGACACCTGGCTCAAATAGAAGCCTGTCTCCAATAAGAGTCTGTTGTGTTCAGTGATTTAAGCCAATAAATGCCCGGGCAATTATTCATTTAAGTTTTACGGTATGAGGCATCAACAGTCCCCAGGATCTCCTTAAAAACCTAACTGGCCTTTCACCATTCATGAATATCGACTGCTGTGATCAATAAACACCCAAATATTGAGACCATCCCGCTCTTGCAGCGGTGCATTTTTAAGTCAGTTAATCGAGTTGGGTTCCTCTTGGTTGGTTTGATAGAGGGGATTGGGTGTGACATCAGTGACCTCAGGGTGAGGGTAAGATGCTACTCTTATAGACATGTTTTTTCGAGAAGGGTTCTCCGGCTGTCCCCATAGGAGGACCCTTTCTGGTTCCTGGTAGAAGTAGAACTCGATGTAGAAAGGGTTCTACAGTCATGGCCAAAAGTTTTGAGAATGACACAAATATACATTTTCACAAAGTCTGCTACCTCAGTTTGTATGATGGCAATTTGCATATACTCCAGAATGTCAATTAATTGCAAAGTCCCTCTTTGCCATGCAAATGAACTGAATCCCCCAAAAAACATTTCCACTGCATTTCAGCCCTGCCACAAAAGGACCAGCTGACATCATGTCAGTGATTCTCTCGTTAACACAGGTGTGAGTGTTGACGAGGACACGGCTGGAGATCACGCTGACATGCTGATTGAGTTCGAATAACAGACTGGAAGCTTCAAAGGAGGGTGGTGTTGGAATCATTGTTCT
Organism: Salmo trutta; assembly: GCF_901001165.1. Classification (NCBI taxonomy): domain Eukaryota; kingdom Metazoa; phylum Chordata; class Actinopteri; order Salmoniformes; family Salmonidae; genus Salmo; species Salmo trutta. The sequence goes on from NC_042991.1 coordinate 5,024,332, forward strand.
TCCTCTGTCAACCATGTTTACCTGCAAAGAACATGTGCCGTCATCATTGCTTTGCAGAAAAAGGGCTTCACAGGCAAGGATATTGCTGCCAGTAAGATTGCACCTAAATCAACCATTTATCGGATCATCAAGAACTTCAAGGAGAGCGGTTCAACTGTTGTGAAGAAAGCTTCAGGGCACCCAAGAAAGTCCAGCAAGCGCCAGGACCATCTCCTAAAGTTGATTAAGCTGCGGGATCGGGGCACCACCAGTACAGAGCTTGCTCAGGAATGGCAGCAGGCATGTGTGAGTGCATCTGCACGCACAGTGAGGTGAAGACTTTTGGAGGATGGTCTGGTGTCAAGAAGGGCAGCAAAGAAGCCACTTCTCTCCAGGAAAAACATCAGGGACAAAATGATATTCTGCAAAAGGTACAGGGATTGGACTGCTGAGGACTGGGGTAATGTCATTTTCTCTGATGAATCCCCTTTCCAATTGTTTGGGGCATCCGGAAAAAAGCTTGTCCGGAGAAGACAAGGTGAGCGCTAACATCAGTCCTGTGTCATGCCAACAGTAAAGCATCCTGAGACCATTCATGTATGGGGTTGCTTCTCAACCAAGAGAGTGGGCTCACTTACAATTTTGCCTAAGAACACAGCCATGAATAAAGAATGGTACCAACACATCCTCCGAGAGCAACTTCTCCCTACCATCCAGGAACAGTTTGGTGACGAACAATGCCTTTTCCAGCATGATGGAACACCTTGCCATAAGGCAACTAAGTGGCTCAGGGAACAAAACATCGATATTTTGGGTCCATGGCCAGGAAACTCCCCAGACCTTAATCCCATTGAGAACTTGTGGTCAATCCTCAAGAGGCGGGTGGACAAACAAAAACCCACAAATTCTGACAAACTCCAAGCATTGATTATGCAAGAATGGGCTGCCATCAGTCAGGATGTGGCTCAGAAGTTAATTGACAGCATGCCAGGGCGGATTGCAGAGGTCTTGAAAAAGAAAGGGTCAACACTGCAAATATTGACTCTTTGCATCAACTTCATGTAATTGTCAATAAAAGCCTTTGACACTTATGAAATGTTTGTAATTATACTTCAGTATTCCATAGTAACATCTGACAAAAATATCTAAAGACACTGAAGCAGCAAACTTTGTGAAAATTAACATTTGTGTCATTCTCAAAACTTTTGGCCACGACTGTACATGGAATACACAAGGATTCTACCTTGAACATAAAGGTTTATACCTTTAACCAAAAAGGGTTCTCCTATGAGGACAGCCGAAGAACCCTTTAAGGTTCTAGACCGCACCTTTTTTTTCTAAGAGTGTAAAGGGTCATAATAGGGTTATAGTATAACAATGCGCATTAGGTCCGTTGTCGTTTTGATGTGGTTGAGTGCTCAAAGACCCCCTTAAGCATGCAGTGCTGTGATTTGACTAGCCAGAAGCCACGCTGCAGTCTAGCCAGGTGGATCCTTTCTGTATAAAGAGGCCTTCAAACTCAGACATCAAGCCTGTGGACTTTGATGTCTCAGAGAGATAGAGCGCTATGGTTTAATAGATCAGTATAGGAGATAGAGCAGCCCTGGCTGCATCTCAATAGTCTAAAGTAGCTTCCTCTCACCTTGCCTCCGCTGGATCATTCTCTCTTCCGCTCTCTCTTGCTCTCTCATACACACACACTCACAAATGTTCAGAAATGACACATTCTTAATCATTACAGACCTCATTTAATTTAATTGATTTCACTCGAGGAATCTGGAATGACAGATTAAAGCAGCAATTATATTTTAAAGCTATGTATGTACAGTGCCAGTTTTTTTCTGTAAATGAACGAGTGAACACATGAATCAATGAATGAGTGAACCAACGACAGGAGACATATCATTTTACTGAGTTCCTGAATTAGCATTAGCGTGTCTATGGGATACTGAGTGGAGATTAGCATTAGGCTAATGAGCGGTGACTCTCCATTTGGGCTAATGAATCATTAACCACCCTTTCAGAGGAAGCTGTTTACCGCCTTCACTTTCAGAACCCCTCTCTTTCAGTCCTTACTAGCAACCAGAAACCCTACTATTCACTTCACTTCCTCATTTAGCTGTCTTTATAAATCATTGTGGCTTGTGCATGTCACAGTGTACTTTGTATCCCATTTCCCTGATAGACAGTAATACAGGCATTGGATGGGGAGGATGAAATATCCATTGCTTTCCCCTGCTGCCTCCCAGTCATTTTTCCTGGTATTTCCATTAGTGAAAGGTTACACAATATCGCTGTGTCCATCTCTTCCCTATGAGTAATAACACCATTAGCTAGTGTTGTAATTATCTAGCTGTGGTCCATCTCTTAGAGGTACAGTAATGTGAAACCTAATACCCTCATTAACACACAGTGGACACACAGCCACCCAGTGTGATAGCCATTATACAGCCAGACTAGTCTCACACAGACGTTTATAGACACACGTGTGCACACTCACATGTACACATACACCGCGAACGCACACACACACTTCAAACCATAGATCTACCCAAGCAGGGTACCCCCTCGCCCCTCCAGCCGACAGACAATGCCTTGATGTCTGGAAAGAGACGTTTGGGGGCAATTAAACAACAATCTACATTTCAATTAAATTTGGTCAACTTGATTTGCCCACAAGTGGCAGTTGTAGCTGCGTCTGCAATGTGACAATGCAGACAACAAAGAACCAACAGACATCAAATAGATACATAACGAACGTCATAGAAATTAACAAGACCCTTGACACACAACAACACTTCAAAAACAGATTGAAACTGACAGGCTCTTAGCCTCTGGACTTGAGGAAAGTTTGGAAAACTTTCCCATTTGATGAGGTCAGTCGAGGAGATTGGATTGTCCATCTCCAGACTTCTCCTGGATTCTCCCTCTGTCTCCCTCTGTCCCCCTCTCGTCTCTTCTCCTCGCTCCTCTGTCCCATTTGAGCGGCAGAGCTCCGGAGCCTAACTGTGCCAGTAATGTGGGTCAGAAGCCTCTCTTCTCCTCAGCCTGTCGATTCAATTTGGTGAGATGATAAGGAGGTCTCAAATTGAACCAGCTCAGAGGTATTGTGGTGCTGTGGGGAGCGCAGGGAGCCGACAGACGGACGTACTTAAAATACGACTGGCCTCAGAGAACGTTCCTCGAGAGAGGAGAAGATGGAGAGAGAGAGAGTGAGAATGAAAGAGTACGAGGAAGACGGGAGAAGACAGACAGAGAGAATAAGAGGGGAAGAGAAAGGCGGAAAACAGAAAGGGAGAGAAGACCAATAGAGAGAGAAAGTGATAGGAGTAGACAGAGAAACAGCAGTTAGGCCGTCAGAGAGAGAGAGGGAGAGTAAGAGTTAGGGAGAGAGTGAGAACATGAGAACATTGACATCGGCAGACAAGTGAGAAGAGAAACAGGGGAGCTGAATTATTTCAGTCTTGTCTAGTTAGGCTGCTTTTAAAGGTGATTCAGTTAGCATTGCCTTGGTACTTGTGTCTTTACTCAGATCATTTGTTTTTATGACTTGTCTCTACTTAACAGCCCTTAAAGATGCTTGTTGTGATGATAAAACCAATATTGTTTTTATTGTCTTTGGAAATGACTCACATTCTCTTTCCTGCCAGAGGGATATACTGCAAAGCAGTAAAGCTTATCTTTTTAAAAGATACGCTTGAAATTGACATGGTCTAAGAGAGTCTTGCGTTTACACAGGCAGCCCTATTTTGTGACCAATCAGATCGGCTCCGTAAAAGATCTGACATGAAAAGATCTGATGTGATTGGAAAAAAGATTGGTGTCCCGCTAGCGGGAGTAATCCACTCGTTCAACTTGCAGAGAAAGAAATCCGAAAATCTACCCCTAAACTTTGTTTCAACAAGTCAAAATACGTTTCTATTTACTCCTCAGATACCCTAAAATGTAATCAAACTATAATATTTATTTCGGAAAGAAGTATGTTCAATAGGAAACTGATTTTAGCAGGTGCGTAATGTCTTCATGGCGCGCACAAACACGAATTTCCAAGGCCGTGTCCTTCTACTAAAACTGATATTTCTAATTTGTTTTTGAAGTTACAAGCCTGACACCTTGAACATAGACTGCTGACACCCTGTGGAAGCCATAGGAATTGCATCCAGGGAGCTAATTTTCAATATGACCTTTCTCTTGCATTTTTCTTTGGATTTTCTCCTACCATATCTATTGTGTTATATTCTCCTACATTATTTTAACATTTCTACAAAATTCAAAGTGTTTTCTTTCCAATGGTACCAATTATATGCATATCCTGGCTTCAGGGCCTGAGCTACAGGCAGATTACTTTGGGCACATCATTCAAAAATATAAGCTTTACAAGTGGAGAAAAAAGGGGCCTATCCCTAAGAAGATATACTGCAAAGCAGTAAAGCTTATATTTTTAAAAGATAAGCTTGAAATTGACATGGTCTAAGAGAGGCTTGCGTTTACGCAGGCAGCCCTATTTTTTGACCAATCAGATCAGCTCTGTAAAAGATCTGACATGAAAAGATCTGATGTGATTGGAAAAAAAGATCATAATTGGGTTGCCTGTGTAAACGCAGCCTCATTGACTCAACAACCAAAAACATATATCTAAGTGCAGCTTTTTTAATGAACCCGAAAAGCAATAGATATTTCTGCTTGTTTATCAAAGTTATCTGGCTAACTCATTGATCCTACTTTGTAGTATATCCCTCTGCTCTGAGGGGAGGGATGTGGCTTGGACGGTCTAGTGACAACATATGTTTTTACATGCTGTTGGCATATTATAAGTAGGTGTGCCCTCTGTTGTTGCTGGTTATTAATATAGGTGTGATCATGTTGTTACTAAAGTAATCACACAGTTGCCCTCGCTCTGTCTGCTAGTTTACACACGCACGCATTCACAGAGACGCACGCATTCACAGAGACGCACGCATTCACAGAGACACACGCACAGTGACTGGGTGAATCAAATAAACGTGTCCTATATTCATCCAGGGAGAGAGTGGTATTGTTCTCCCCTGGTGGCATCTCTCTGGATTATTTGTGGACATGTCAAACCAGGCAGGAGCTCCCTCTCTGAACCTACCACACACACACACACACACACACACGGACTAGAGAGAGACAGAGAAAGAGAGGAGAGCGAAAGAGTTAGGCATACCGGTTGCTTGGCGTCCAGAGGGAAAATGAAAAATGTATTTCCATTCGCCTGCTTTGTTCTGACTTCAAAGGGCTTCTCTGACAGTGAGGTGGAGGTGTTTAAATGAGCTGATGTATGAGATGAGAGCCCACGTTTCAACTGCCGCCGTCGGCACACACACACACACACACACACACACACACACACACACACACACACAGCTCAACTTCAACACAACCATTCACACAAACGCAGAGCTCAAACACTCAGCTCCAACCTCAACCCAGCCTATTCACGTCAATAAAGGTGACTGAACGAGAGAAGCTGCTTGAATCCTGCCGATTTCACTTCAATGAGGCAGCTTAACCTCGAATAGCTTTGTGTGAAACACTCATTCACAATGAGATCTGTAGGGATATGTCATGTGTGGCGGTGTGTGTAAGACAACTGTACCTCAGGAATCTATGAGAGGGTACATGATAGACACGACAAGGATAGACACACATAAGAGGTGGAGTGTGTGTGCGTGCGTGCCAGTGTGTCTTGATGTGCGTGCCTGTGTGTGCATGTGTTTGTGCGTGCATGCCTGTGTGTGTATGGAGGGATTTCAGTGCCAAAATAAACTGTATTTGAATTCAATATTTGTGTTATGTATCTGTTATAAAGGCTTTATGAATGCATGTATAAGGACACCTACAGTAAAGTGTTACAAAATATAGAATTTGAATATAGAATTGAATTTGAATTTTTAAACTGAATGCAATATTCATTCAATTCAGTTTCAAATCATGAAATACAAGTTCAATTTATGAATTCAATGATTCAATTTGTTTAAATTCAATATTTAAATACAAATTTCCCAAAAATGTAATTCAAAAACAGACACCACAGAGCACTGAAATCGCCACACATTGCTCGTGGGTATGCGCACGTTTGTGTTGTTTAGGGATCTGAAGCTTCGTACACCAGTGAGAGGAGATAAGAGAGGCCAGCAGTCTGCCTGAAGGAAGCTGCAGAGATAGAAGAGAAGACTTAAATGGTTTGGGGGGGGGGGGACAGGGGGGTTGGGAGAGGAGAGGAGAGGAGAGGAGAGAAGGAGTGTGAAAGCAAAGCCTAGAGCTGTCATCTTCATACAGGAGGCCTGCTGTTATAGAGAGGGAGTGAAGGGTTGAGAGAGTGGAGAAGGGAGAGAGAAGAAGCAGATTTCCAAAGAGAGGGATTACAGCCAAAGTGAGGTAGCGAGGGATGGAGAGAAGAAGGAGGCAGATTTCCAAAATAGGCGCTAACAGAAGGAGAGAGAAAAAGGGGATGAAAGAGAGAGAGAGAGAGGCAGGCAGAGGACCAGAGGTGAGAGAGAGGGATGGTAGAGAGAGAAGGAGCCTAGAGACTGCAGGGGAGGATGGAGGGCTGAGGGAAGCAGATTCTCTCTGTTGTTCCTTTCACCTCTGCTATCTGTGAAAAGCAGTGTGAGCATGTGTGTGTAAAACAAAGCTCCCTCAGGTCATTCTCGTAGATTTGATGTGTGTCGGCCTCACCATTCTCCCTCACCTTCCTTCCCTCCTCTGCCGCCACCATCAGTCTCCCCCCATACTCCCCTCCCTCATTCCTCTCCTTTCTTTAGCTAGCGCTCCCCCTTTCTCCACTGTCCCCTGCAATCTTCTCCCTCCCCCTCTTCCCCTTTCTCCCTCATCTACGTTTATCCTCCCCCAATGCTCCGTTCCCTCCCCATCAGACCCACCCATCCCTCTTCTGATGTCCCTGGACAGGACAGCAGCGAGCTGCCTCTCTCTCCCCTAGTCTGAGCTGCCTCTCTCTCCCCTAGTCTGAGCTGCCTCTCTCTCCCCTAGTCTGAGCTGCCTCTCTCTCCCCTAGTCTGAGCTGCCTCTCTCTCCCCTAGTCTGAGCTGCCTCTCTCTCCCCTAGTCTGAGCTGCCTCTCTCTCCCCTAGTTTGAGCTGCCTCTCTCTCCCCTAGTCTGAGCTGCCTCTCTCTCCCCTAGTCTGAGCTGCCTCTCTCTCTCCCCTAGTTTGAAGCAGAGAGAGAGAGAATTCTGCAAAAAATATCCTCAGTGTGCAACGTAACACACCACATATTGCATGCAGAGCAGAATTGGGACGATATCCGCCAATTATCAAAATCCAGACAAGAGCCGTTAAATTCTACAACCACCTTAAAGGAAGCAATTCACCTACAGAGAGATTAACCTGGAGAGAAGTCCCTTCAGCCAGCTGGTCCTGGGGCTCTGTTCACAAACACAAACAGACCCCATAGAGCCCCAGGACTAGAACACAATTAGACCCATCCAAATCATGAGACAACTAAAAGATAATTACTTGACACATTGGAAAGAATTAACCAAAAACAAAGCAAACTGAAATGCTATTTGGCCCTAAACAGAGAGTACACAGTGGTAGAATACCTGACCATTGTGACTGTCCCAAATTTAAGGAAAGCTTTGACTATGTACAGACTCAGTGAGCATAGCCTTGTTATTGAGAAAGGCCGCCGTAGGCAGACCTGGCACTCAAGAGAAGACAGGCTATGTGCCCACTGCCCACAAAATGAAGTGGAAACTGAGCTGCACTTCCTAACCTCCTGCCAAATGTATGACCATATTAGAGAGATATTTCCCACAGATTACACAAACCCACAAAGAATTAGAAAAACAAATCCAATTTTGATAAACTGACAGATTTGTTAGGTGAAATACCATCACAGATGCCAGATTTGTAACCTGTTGCCACAAGAAAAGGACAACCAGTGAAGAACAAACACAAATATAAATACAACCCATATTTATTTTCCCTTTTGTACTTCAGCTATTTGAACATTGTTACAAAATAGCCATAATATTTCATTTGAAATGTCTAAACTCTTGTAAGTGTAATGTTTGATGTTAATTTCTGATTATTTATTTCACTTTTGTTTATTATCCATTGCACTTGCTTTGGCAATGTAAACATGTGATCCCATGCCAATAAAGTCCATTGAACCAGAGAGAGAGAAACAGAGAGATTTTGGTTTGAGGACTGGGACGCTATATAGTGCTGATCAAGGATCACGTCACACCTATTCATTATGATGTAAAAGGCTAAACTGATCCTAGTTCAGCACTCCTACTCTGAGACACTTTGTGAATACGGGCCCTGGTTTGTTTTACAGATCATGAAACTGAATATTGATAGGTTCGAGAGTGTAGGGAGAATGACAGACGGAAAACAAAGGTAGCAGTATGTGAGCTCTCTCAGGTCAGTATTGTTGCAGTCAGTATTGGTTCCTTTCTCAGGTCAGTATTGGTGTAGTCAGTATTGGTTCCTTTCTCAGGTCAGTATTGGTGTAGTCAGTATTGGTTCCTTTCTCAGGTCAGTATTGGTGTAGTCAGTATTGGTTCCTTTCTCAGGTCAGTATTGGTGCAGTCAGTATTGGTTCCTTTCTCAGGTCAGTATTGGTGTAGTCAGTATTGGTTCCTTTCTCAGGTCAGTATTGGTGTAGTCAGTATTGGTTCCTTTCTCAGGTCAGTATTGGTGTAGTCAGTATTGGTTCCTTTCTCAGGTCAGTATTGGTGCAGTCAGTATTGGTTCCTTTCTCAGGTCAGTATAGGTGCAGTCAGTATTGGTTCCTTTCTCAGGTCAGTATTGGTGCAGTCAGTATTGGTTCCTTTCTCAGGTCAGTATTGGTGCAGTCAGTATTGGTTCCTTTCTCAGGTCAGTATTGGTGTAGTCAGTATTGGTTCCTTTCTCAGGTCAGTATTGGTGTAGTCAGTATTGGTTCCTTTCTCAGGTCAGTATTGGTGTAGTCAGTATTGGTTCCTTTCTCAGGTCAGTATTGGTGTAGTCAGTATTGGTTCCTTTCTCAGGTCAGTATTGGTGTAGTCAGTATTGGTTCCTTTCTCAGGTCAGTATTGGTGTAGTCAGTATTGGTTCCTTTCTCAGGTCAGTATTGGTGCAGTCAGTATTGGTTCCTTTCTCAGGTCAGTATTGGTGCAGTCAGTATTGGTTCCTTTCTCAGGTCAGTATTGGTGTAGTCAGTATTGGTTCCTTTCTCAGGTCAGTATTGGTGTAGTCAGTATTGGTTCCTTTCTCAGGTCAGTATTGGTGTAGTCAGTATTGGTTCCTTTCTCAGGTCAGTATTGGTGCAGTCAGTATTGGTTCCTTTCTCAGGTCAGTATTGGTGTAGTCAGTATTGGTTCCTTTCTCAGGTCAGTATTGGTGCAGTCAGTATTGGTTCCTTTCTCAGGTCAGTATTGGTGCAGTCAGTATTGGTTCCTTTCTCAGGTCAGTATTGGTGTAGTCAGTATTGGTTCCTTTCTCAGGTCAGTATTGGTGTAGTCAGTATTGGTTCCTTTCTCAGGTCAGTATTGGTGTAGTCAGTATTGGTTCCTTTCTCAGGTCAGTATTGGTGCAGTCAGTATTGGTTCCTTTCTCAGGTCAGTATTGGTGCAGTCAGTATTGGTTCCTTTCTCAGGTCAGTATTGGTGCAGTCAGTATTGGTACCTTTCTCAGGTCAGTATTGGTGTAGTCAGTATTGGTTCCTTTCTCAGGTCAGTATTGGTGTAGTCAGTATTGGTTCCTTTCTCAGGTCAGTATTGGTGTAGTCAGTATTGGTTCCTTTCTCAGGTCAGTATTGGTGTAGTCAGTATTGGTTCCTTTCTCAGGTCAGTATTGGTGTAGTCAGTATTGGTTCCTTTCTCAGGTCAGTATTGGTGCAGGGAGTTTTGGTTCCTTTCTCAGGTCAGTATTGGTGTAGTCAGTATTGGTTCCTTTCTCAGGTCAGTATTGGTGCAGTCAGTATTGGTTCCTTTCTCAGGTCAGTATTGGTGTAGTCAGTATTGGTTCCTTTCTCAGGTCAGTATTGGTGTAGTCAGTATTGGTTCCTTTCTCAGGTCAGTATTGGTGTAGTCAGTATTGGTTCCTTTCTCAGGTCAGTATTGGTGTAGTCAGTATTGGTTCCTTTCTCAGGTCAGTATTGGTGCAGTCAGTATTGGTTCATTTCTCAGGTCAGTATTGGTGCAGTCAGTATTGGTTCCTTTCTCAGGTCAGTATTGGTGCAGTCAGTATTGGTTCCTTTCTCAGGTCAGTATTGGTGTAGTCAGTATTGGTTCCTTTCTTAGGTCAGTATTGGTGTAGTCAGTATTGGTTCCTTTCTCAGGTCAGTATTGGTGTAGTCAGTATTGGTTCCTTTCTCAGGTCAGTATTGGTGTAGTCAGTATTGGTTCCTTTCTCAGGTCAGTATTGGTGTAGTCAGTATTGGTTCCTTTCTCAGGTCAGTATTGGTGTAGTCAGTATTGGTTCCTTTCTCAGGTCAGTATTGGTGCAGTCAGTATTGGTTCCTTTCTCAGGTCAGTATTGGTGTAGTCAATATTGGTTCCTTTCTCAGGTCAGTATTGGTGTAGTCAGTATTGGTTCCTTTCTCAGGTCAGTATTGGTGTAGTCAGTATTGGTTCCTTTCTCAGGTCAGTATTGGTGTAGTCAGTATTGGTTCCTTTCTCAGGTCAGTATTGGTGTAGTCAGTATTGGTTCCTTTCTCAGGTCAGTATTGGTGCAGTCAGTATTGGTTCCTTTCTCAGGTCAGTATTGGTGTAGTCAGTATTGGTTCCTTTCTCAGGTCAGTATTGGTGTAGTCAGTATTGGTTCCTTTCTCAGGTCAGTATTGGTGCAGGGAGTTTTGGTTCCTTTCTCAGGTCAGTATTGGTGTAGTCAGTATTGGTTCCTTTCTCAGGTCAGTATTGGTGCAGTCAGTATTGGTTCCTTTCTCAGGTCAGTATTGGTGTAGTCAGTATTGGTTCCTTTCTCAGGTCAGTATTGGTGTAGTCAGTATTGGTTCCTTTCTCAGGTCAGTATTGGTGTAGTCAGTATTGGTTCCTTTCTCAGGTCAGTATTGGTGTAGTCAGTATTGGTTCCTTTCTCAGGTCAGTATTGGTGTAGTCAGTATTGGTTCCTTTCTCAGGTCAGTATTGGTGTAGTCAGTATTGGTTCCTTTCTCAGGTCAGTATTGGTGTAGTCAGTATTGGTTCCTTTCTCAGGTCAGTATTGGTGTAGTCAGTATTGGTTCCTTTCTCAGGTCAGTATTGGTGTAGTCAGTATTGGTTCCTTTCTCTGGTCAGTATTGGTGTAGTCAGTATTGGTTCCTTTCTCAGGTCAGTATTGGTGTAGTCAGTATTGGTTCCTTTCTCAGGTCAGTATTGGTGTAGTCAGTATTGGTTCCTTTCTCAGGTCAGTATTGGTGTAGTCAGTATTGGTTCCTTTCTCAGGTCAGTATTGGTGCAGTCAGTATTGGTTCCTTTCTCAGGTCAGTATTGGTGCAGTCAGTATTGGTTCCTTTCTCAGGTCAGTATTGGTGTAGTCAGTATTGGTTCCTTTCTCAGGTCAGTATTGGTGTAGTCAGTATTGGTTCCTTTCTCAGGTCAGTATTGGTGTAGTCAGTATTGGTTCCTTTCTCAGGTCAGTATTGGTGTAGTCAGTATTGGTTCCTTTCTCAGGTCAGTATTGGTGTAGTCAGTATTGGTTCCTTTCTCAGGTCAGTATTGGTGTAGTCAGTATTGGTTCCTTTCTCAGGTCAGTATTGGTGTAGTCAGCATTGGTTCCTTTCTCAGGTCAGTATTGGTGCAGTCAGTATTGGTTCCTTTCTCAGGTCAGTATTGGTGTAGTCAGTATTGGTTCCTTTCTCAGGTCAGTATTGGTGCAGTCAGTATTGGTTCCTTTCTCAGGTCAGTATTGGTGTAGTCAGTATTGGTTCCTTTCTCAGGTCAGTATTGGTGTAGTCAGTATTGGTTCCTTTCTCAGGTCAGTATTGGTGTAGTCAGTATTGGTTCCTTTCTCAGGTCAGTATTGGTGTAGTCAGTATTGGTTCCTTTCTCAGGTCAGTATTGGTGCAGTCAGTATTGGTTCCTTTCTCAGGTCAGTATTGGTGTAGTCAGTATTGGTTCCTTTCTCAGGTCAGTATTGGTGTAGTCAGTATTGGTTCCTTTCTCAGGTCAGTATTGGTGTAGTCAGTATTGGTTCCTTTCTCAGGTCAGTATTGGTGCAGTCAGTATTGGTTCCTTTCTCAGGTCAGTATTGGTGTAGTCAGTATTGGTTCCTTTCTCAGGTCAGTATTGGTTTAGTCAGTATTGGTTCCTTTCTCAGGTCAGTATTGGTTCCTTTCTCAGGTCAGTATTGGTGTAGTCAGTATTGGTTCCTTTCTCAGGTCAGTATTGGTGTAGTCAGTATTGGTTCCTTTCTCAGGTCAGTATTGGTTCAGTCAGTATTGGTTCCTTTCTCAGGTCAGTATTGGTGTAGTCAGTATTGGTTCCTTTCTCAGGTCAGTATTGGTGTAGTCAGTTTTGGTTCCTTTCTCAGGTCAGTATTGGTGTAGTCAGTATTGGTTCCTTTCTCAGGTCAGTATTGGTGTAGTCAGTATTGGTTCCTTTCTCAGGTCAGTATTGGTTCCTTTCTCAGGTCAGTATTGGTGTAGTCAGTATTGGTTCCTTTCTCAGGTCAGTATTGGTGTAGTCAGTATTGGTTCCTTTCTCAGGTCAGTATTGGTGTAGTCAGTATTGGTTCCTTTCTCAGGTCAGTATTGGTGTAGTCAGTATTGGTTCCTTTCTCAGGTCAGTATTGGTGCAGTCAGTATTGGTTCCTTTCTCAGGTCAGTATTGGTGTAGTCAGTATTGGTTCCTTTCTCAGGTCAGTATTGGTGTAGTCAGTATTGGTTCCTTTCTCAGGTCAGTATTGGTGCAGTCAGTATTGGTTCCTTTCTCAGGTCAGTATTGGTGTAGTCAGTATTGGTTCCTTTCTCAGGTCAGTATTGGTGTAGTCAGTATTGGTTCCTTTCTCAGGTCAGTATTGGTGTAGTCAGTATTGGTTCCTTTCTCAGGTCAGTATTGGTGTAGTCAGTATTGGTTCCTTTCTCAGGTCAGTATTGGTGTAGTCAGTATTGGTACCTTTCTCAGGTCAGTATTGGTGCAGTCAGTATTGGTTCCTTTCTCAGGTCAGTATTGGTGTAGTCAGTATTGGTTCCTTTCTCAGGTCAGTATTGGTGTAGTCAGTATTGGTTCCTTTCTCAGGTCAGTATTGGTGTAGTCAGTATTGGTTCCTTTCTCAGGTCAGTATTGGTGCAGTCAGTATTGGTTCCTTTCTCTGGTCAGTATTGGTGTAGTCAGTATTGGTTCCTTTCTCAGGTCAGTATTGGTGTAGTCAGTATTGGTTCCTTTCTCAGGTCAGTATTGGTGTAGTCAGTATTGGTTCCTTTCTCAGGTCAGTATTGGTGTAGTCAGTATTGGTTCCTTTCTCAGGTCAGTATTGGTGTAGTCAGTATTGGTTCCTTTCTCTGGTCAGTATTGGTGTAGTCAGTATTGGTTCCTTTCTCAGGTCAGTATTGGTGCAGTCAGTATTGGTTCCTTTCTCAGGTCAGTATTGGTGCAGGGAGTTTTGGTTCCTTTCTCAGGTCAGTATTGGTGTAGTCAGTATTGGTTCCTTTCTCAGGTCAGTATTGGTGTAGTCAGTATTGGTTCCTTTCTCAGGTCAGTATTGGTGTAGTCAGTATTGGTTCCTTTCTCAGGTCAGTATTGGTGTAGTCAGTATTGGTTCCTTTCTCAGGTCAGTATTGGTGTAGTCAGTATTGGTTCCTTTCTCAGGTCAGTATTGGTGTAGTCAGTATTGGTTCCTTTCTCAGGTCAGTATTGGTGTAGTCAGTATTGGTTCCTTTCTCAGGTCAGTATTGGTGCAGTCAGTATTGGTTCCTTTCTCAGGTCAGTATTGGTGTAGTCAGTATTGGTTCCTTTCTCAGGTCAGTATTGGTGCAGTCAGTATTGGTTCCTTTCTCAGGTCAGTATTGGTGTAGTCAGTGTTGGTTCCTTTCTCAGGTCAGTATTGGTGTAGTCAGTATTGGTTCCTTTCTCAGGTCAGTATTGGTGCAGTCAGTATTGGTTCCTTTCTCAGGTCAGTATTGGTGTAGTCAGTATTGGTTCCTTTCTCTGGTCAGTATTGGTGTAGTCAGTATTGGTTCCTTTCTCAGGTCAGTATTGGTGCAGTCAGTATTGGTTCCTTTCTCAGGTCAGTATTGGTGTAGTCAGTATTGGTTCCTTTCTCAGGTCAGTATTGGTGCAGTCAGTATTGGTTCCTTTCTCAGGTCAGTATTGGTGTAGTCAGTATTGGTTCCTTTCTCAGGTCAGTATTGGTGTAGTCAGTATTGGTTCCTTTCTCAGGTCAGTATTGGTGTAGTCAGTATTGGTTCCTTTCTCAGGTCAGTATTGGTGTAGTCAGTATTGGTTCCTTTCTCAGGTCAGTATTGGTGTAGTCAGTATTGGTTCCTTTCTCAGGTCAGTATTGGTGCAGGGAGTTTTGGTTCCTTTCTCAGCGAGGGGACTTTCCACTGGCTGCCCCTCTAGTTTGGAGACTGTCCCAGAATACATCTTGTCCGTTTGTCACTTTTTATTTTTGGAAAGGACAGATAGATAGACAGACAGACAGTTGTAGCTTTAGAGCCCAATATAGACTCTGTTATTTAATACTGTATGGAGCTAGCATGTCTGCCTAGCCTGTCAGCGCTGAGGAAAGCCCTATTTGGCTGCCTGGGTGATTTAAGAGTCACATGGTTTTGTAAGTGAAATGGAAACTGTTGGAATTGACAACACTCTTATGGGCTAACATTCTGATATCTGTCCTGTCTTAAACTAAAGTATTATTCTTCCAAACCCTGAAGAGATGAATCCATCTCCGCTCTCTACTCTGCAGTAAATCAGAAGAAATTGTTATCATTCCTCCTCTTTCCCTGTAAAGCAATCATTCCATCTCCCTCACTCTCACTCTCCCCTACCCTCAAACTCTCCCCCATCCCACCACCCCAAGGAAACTCTCCCCCGTCCCACCACCCCAAGGCTCTCACTCAATCCCCATTTCCCTACCCCAAGCACACACCCTCCCTCCCCTGGCAGGAACCCTGCGGAGCGCACATCGGTTTGTAACCTGGGAGCTGTCAACCATGCTGCTAGCTACCCCTGTGGCTGTCAGCAACGCTTCCCGCACTCACGTGCTTAGCTTTCTCCCTCTCCCCCACTCGCTCTCCCTCTCCGTCCTCTATTTTCTTTCTCTCTTCCTCCATGCCTGGCTTGCTTGATCACCTCTCTCCGTCTCTCACTCCTATCTCTCACTTCTCTCTCTCACTCCTATTCCTTTATTCTCTCTCCCTCCATCCATCCGCCGTAAAAAAAAAGCCACCTATACCAGATAGTCCGATCTTGATTGCGCTGCAGCACATTATTGTGCACATCTACACATGTTATCTCAAGCAACTCATATATTATCACTGGCCTTCTTACTGACAAAGAAACACAGAGACACACACCCTGGGAAGCAGGGAGACACAGAGAGACAGAGGGACACAGACAGACGGGGAATCACAGGGAGTGTTATCCTCAGGGCAGTGCAGGTTAAGCATGTTCATTCAGTTCTCCTGGTTCTCTGGCTGGCCCTGCTGGCTTCCTGAACGTGATGGGGATTCTAATAGGCTCTGCTGGCTGTATTGTTGCATAAATGAATATCCTCAGAGACGGACATGTTGGAGTGGACAAGACATGTAAATGGAACAAATGTGGGATTTTAAAGAACGAAACCGTGTGAATTCAATGTGTGAATAGATTGATACGTGACCGAACAGATCTATGTGAAAAGACCAATATAAGTGAATAGTTGTTTGACAGATCCGGTCAAGCATAAGCGGAGAGAGATAATTATGGGGTTTTGATTCTCGTAAAATCAGTGTACAAGTTGCACCAACCAGCTGAATTACCATTGTAGTTTGCGAAAAGAAAAGTTCAACATTAATTCACAGAGCGGAGAGCCCTGTGTTGCAGTAGCGCCTGAGGGCACTGGGCCCCACCGTGGAGCTTCATCCTGGGGCCCTGCTGTTCCACGAGGCCCTCCTGCGGAGCTCCGTCCTCTTAAAGACACTTCAAAGGCAGGTTTTTACAGGCAGGATGGGAAGTTGAACTCTGACCCCCCGCAAACACACACTAATTGATCGGATCTGAGGGGGAGGAGAGGGGAGAGAATGCGTGATAAGAAAGAGGAAATGCAAGACAAGGGGGAGAGAGAACAGGGGAGAAGGATGGAGAAAAGAGGCTGGTGAATGTCTCCATCACCTCCGTGAAAGGAAACGAACGTTTTTAAAGGAGAGTAAAGTAGAGTAGAGTGAAGTGCTCCTGTAGTGCTCACCATATGGAGATGTGCGTCACATAAGCAAAGCAGGTATGTTTATTACATCTGCATTGTCTTATAACTCTTCCCTCAGTGGCCAGTTTATTAGGTACACCCATCTAGTACCAGGTCAGACCCCCCCCTTGCCTCCAGAACAGCCTGAATTCTTGAGGGCATGGTGTTCAATCGTTGCTCAATTGGTATCAGGGGACCTAACGTGTGCCAGGAAAACATTCCCCACACCAGTACACCACTGCCAACAGCCTGTATCGTTGACATCAGGCAGGATGGGCCAAATCCTGATTCTGCCATCAGCATGACGCAAGAGGAAGTGGGATTTGTTGGATCAGGCAATGTTTTTCCACTCCTCAATTGTCCAGGGTAGGTGACCGTGTGCCCTCCGGAGCAGTTTCTTCTTGTTTTTAGTGGAACCCGGTGTGGTCCTCTGTGACAAGGACCGACAAGTTGTGCCTTCCGAGATGTCGTTCTGCACACCACTGTTGTACTGGCCGTTATTTGTCTGTTTGTGGCCCGCCTGGTAGCTTGTAAAGATTTTTGCCATTCTCATTCTACCTCTCTCATCAACGAGCTGGTTTCGCCATCAGGACTGCCACTGACTGAATGTTTTTTTTTGTCGCACCATTCTCGGTAAACCTTAGTGCCCAGGAGGGCGGCCGTTTCTGAGAGACTGGATCTGGCGCGCCAGGCACTGACGATCATACTGGACCACGCTCAAAGTCGCTTACGTTACACGTTTTTGTCCATTCTAGTGTTCAATTGAACAGTAACTGAATGTCTCGATGCCTGTCTGCCTACTTTATATAGCCACGTGACACACCGTCTGTAGGAGAGATCAATTTTTCTTTGTGAACGGTGTGGTGTACCACTGAGTGTTTATGGTTGGTCGTTTCTGCATGTGTCAGTCATTTGTTTATGCCTATGGACCCTGATCAAAAGTATTACACTATAGGGAATAGGGTGCCATTTGGGACTCAAACATCCCGGTCGCAGCAAGTCAGTTCATCGCTTAGCCAGGTTAATTTTCCACCTCATGGCCTCAATCTCCCACATCAAGACTGAGAGAGAGAGAGAGAGACTATTTCTGTCTTTCTTTACTGAAACTTTCTCATTTCATTTAAAAAAACTCACCCCCCCTGTACTTTGACCCCTCTGCTTGACTGGCTGTCAGCTCCGGATCCATTGAAGAGGAGTCTGAAAAAAATAACTCCTCTTCCTCAGACTCACTTTCCTCCTCATCTCTATCTCCCATCCTGACCACCTGCCCTTCTTCTCTGGTCAGGGCCTCCCCCACAGCACCAGGCTAAGGTTCCATGGTGCCTTTGACCACACCCTTTTTCATTTTCCGCTTGACACCCTCCTCCTCCCCCCTAGTCTCTTACACTTCCCCACTATACTCTCCTCATCCACTTGCATAACCTGACTAGAGCCAGCATCATCTACACCACCCTCCATAGCATGACTAGGCCCAGCATCATCTACACCACCCTCCATAGCATGACTAGACCCAGCATCATCTACACCACCCTCCATAGCATGACTAGGCCCAGCATCATCTACACCACCCTCCATAGCATGACTAGGCCCAGCATCATCTACACCACCCTCCATAGCATGACTAGGCCCAGCATCATCTACACCACATCATCTACACCATAGCATAACTAGGCCCAGCCTCAGCTACCCCACCATCTCTAGCATGACTAGACCCAGCCTCCGCTACCCCACCATCTCTAGCCTGACTAGACCCAGCCTCAGCTACCCCACCATCTCTAGCCTGACTAGACCCAGCCTCAGCTACCCCACCATCTCTAGCCTGACTAGACCCAGCCTCAGCTACCCCACCATCTCTAGTCTGACTAGACCCAGCCTCAGCTACCCCACCATCTCTAGCCTGACTAGACCCAGCCTCAGCTACCCCACCATCTCTAGCCTGACTAGACCCAGCCTCCGCTACCCCACCATCTCTAGTCTGACTAGACCCAGCCTCAGCTACCCCACCATCTCTAGCCTGACTAGACCCAGCCTCAGCTACCCCACCATCTCTAGCCTGACTAGACCCAGCCTCCGCTACCCCACCATCTCTAGCCTGACTAGACCCAGCCTCAGCTACCCCACCATCTCTAGTCTGACTAGACCCAGCCTCCGCTATATCCGATATATCACCATCTCTAGCCTGACTATATCACCATCTCTAGCCTGACTAGACCCAGCCTCAGCTACCTACCATCTCTAGCCTGACTAGACCCAGCCTCCGCTATATCACCATCTCTAGCCTGACGAGACCCAGCCTCAGCTACCCCACCATCTCTAGTCTGACTAGACCCAGCCTCCGCTATATCACCATCTCTAGCCTGACTAGACCCAGCCTCAGCTACCCCACCATCTCTAGCCTGACTAGACCCAGCCTCAGCTACCCCACCATCTCTAGCCTGACTAGACCCAGTCTCAGCTACCCCACCATCTCTAGCCTGACTAGACCCAGCCTCCGCTACCCCACCATCTCTAGTCTGACTAGACCCAGCCTCAGCTACCCCACCATCTCTAGCCTGACTAGACCCAGCCTCAGCTACCCCACCATCTCTAGTCTGACTAGACCCAGCCTCAGCTACCCCACTATCTGTAGCCTGACTAGACCCAGCCTCAGCTACCCCACCATCTCTAGTCTGAATAGACCCAGCCTCAGCTACCCCACCATCTCTAGCCTGACTAGACCCAGCCTCCGCTACCCCACCCTCCATAGCATGACTAGACCCAGCCTCAGCTACCCCACCATCTCTAGCCTGACTAGACCTAGCCTCAGCTACCCCACCATCTCTAGCCTGACTAGACCCAGCCTCAGCTACCCCACCATCTCTAGCCTGACTAGACCCAGCCTCAGCTACCCCACCATCTCTAGCCTGACTAGACCCAGTCTCAGCTACCCCACCATCTCTAGCCTGACTAGACCCAGCCTCCGCTACCCCACCATCTCTAGTCTGACTAGACCCAGCCTCAGCTACCCCACCATCTCTAGCCTGACTAGACCCAGCCTCAGCTACCCCACCATCTCTAGTCTGACTAGACCCAGCCTCAGCTACCCCACCATCTCTAGCCTGACTAGACCCAGTCTCAGCTACCCCACCATCTCTAGCCTGACTAGACCCAGCCTCCGCTACCCCACCATCTCTAGTCTGACTAGACCCAGCCTCAGCTACCCCACCATCTCTAGCCTGACTAGACCCAGCCTCAGCTACCCCACCATCTCTAGTCTGACTAGACCCAGCCTCAGCTACCCCACTATCTGTAGCCTGACTAGACCCAGCCTCAGCTACCCCACCATCTCTAGTCTGAATAGACCCAGCCTCAGCTACCCCACCATCTCTAGCCTGACTAGACCCAGCCTCCGCTACCCCACCCTCCATAGCATGACTAGACCCAGCCTCAGCTACCCCACCATCTCTAGCCTGACTAGACCCAGCATCATCTACCCCACCATCTCTAGCCTGACTAGACCCAGCCTCAGCTACCCCACCATCTCTAGCCTGACTAGGCCCAGCCTCATCTACCCCACCATCCATAGCATGACTAGACCCAGCCTCAGCTACCCCACCATCTCTAGCCTGACTAGACCCAGCCTCAGCTACCCCACCATCTCTAGCCTGACTAGGCCCAGCCTCCGCTACCCCACCATCTCTAGCCTGACTAGACCCAGCCTCAGCTACCCCACAATCTCTAGCCTGACTAGACCCAGCCTCAGCTACCTACCATCTCTAGCCTGACTAGGCCCAGCCTCCGCTACCCCACCATCTCTAGCCTGACTAGACCTAGCCTCAGCTACCCCACCATCTCTAGCCTGACTAGACCCAGCCTCAGCTACCCCACCATCTCTAGCCTGACTAGACCCAGCCTCAGCTACCCCACCATCTCTAGCCTGACTAGAACCAGCCTCAGCTACCTACCATCTCTAGCCTGACTAGGCCCAGCCTCCGCTACCCCACCATCTCTAGCCTGACTAGACCCAGCCTCCGCTACCCCACCATCCCTGGCATGACTAGGCCCAGCCTCTGCTGTCTGCATCTCATTGCCAACCGCACGTTGGCTTCGATTTCCCCCACTGGGGCTTGTGCCCTCACCTTGTCTATGGCCTTTATGTGGGCACGCAAAGCTCTTATGCCCCAAATCCCCACACTCAAAACACCATAGACTATCTGTGCTGGCAAACCCTGCATAGAGCCCCTCCCCATGCCTCACTTTAAAATGCACATTTAGCTGTTGCTCATTGTTGTTCAGAAACATAAACACTTGCCTCCGGAACGAAATAACGTGCTTAACGGCATCTGCCTGAAAACCTGCCGACACGAAAACCACTAGCAAACTTACCAAAACCACTCAGCTCTTTCCTGATTTGATCATCCGTAATAAACAGAGGCACATTTGCAACTACCACTCTTGTCGAAGGAAACTTACTCTGTCCTCTTCCACCCTAACTTTGAAGAAACCTGTGGATGCCTCTAAAACAAATAGTGCATTAACCCTCCACCATAGAAAATGAAATTGAAAGAAAAGACCAAGAAAATAATCAAGAAAGTTAGTTAGGACAGAGCCCTCTAAACCAAACACTCCACCTCCAAAAAAACTCCCAGCATGCACTGCAAGAGAGAGAGAGAGAGAGAGAGAAAGTATGAGAAAGAAAGAGATGAGAGAGAGAGAAATAGTCATTGCACATTCTTTGAGAGTGAAAGAGTGACCCTGTGGATCACCAGCCTGCTGTAATGTTGACTGCTATGAGTGGAGGTCCAGACTTTACAAAGATTCCCAAATGGCACCCTATTCCCTACGAATGTGCACTACTTTTGACCAGGAACCATAGAGTGGAGGGCTCTGGTCAAAAGTAGTGCACTATGTAGGGAATAGTGTGCTATTTTGGGATGCAGACAGGGTTTCCTTCTGGTCAGAGCAGGGAGTTCACTTAACACAATCATAATACAGCTCGTTTCAAAGACACAATTTTAGCAAATTAGCGTGAAATAAGATGATAGAAAGGTAGGCTCCTTCATTCCCTCCCTCTCTCTCCCTTACGATTTGACTTGGCAGTGGCTTGGTGCAGAGTGGCCAAATTTGAGGCTACTTAGACTCGGTGACGGCTGCATTTCGTTCTTGTGACGTTGGTCGGTGAAAAGAAATGACTTGTGATACTTCTGTACCCTGCTTTCCACCAATCACAATTGTCATTTCTGGCCCCGAAGAAATATCTCCACGCTTATTTGTAGTGTGGAAGGATACATGATTAGATTTTATGTGATTTGATTTACTTTCAATTGGTGGTTGCTTTACCTTCCTTAAATGAGCTTATTGTAAATCACTTTGCACAAGAGCATCTTCTAAATCACAAAAATGTATATTTAATTGTGTGGGTAATCCCATAGACCGAGCAGTAGAACACTTGCCCATGTCAGCCTGCCTTCAATGCCTCAACAGTATGTACTGTGAATATTTCAGTGCCCCCATTTTGAGTAACATCCCGATGCTTTCAGTCTAGCTAAGACTGTGTGGTCTTCTCTCTGTTGCCTCCATGGAACATGGAACTCTAAAATGGAACATGGAACTGAAAGGACCTCGCCCGACTCTACTGTATCAATAATGGATGGTAAGTGCGGTCTAGACCTCCATTTGGAGCGGTGGTGCAGTGGTATTTAAGATGTGGTTAGTGAGAGCCCTGGTGGAGAGAGGCATATTTAAATCATAATGTGGTTCCTTTCTCATGTCCTCCTTTCATTAACAAGGCCTGAGAGGGGAGGGGAGAGAAAGGCAGAGAAATAGAGAGAGAGCAGAGATAGAGAGAGCGATATATGCTTCGTTGAGAGTAAGGCTTGCTCCATTGACCTCCAGTCATCCAGCTGAGCTAACATACACAAACATACTCACCATGTCATTAGCACAACACTGTCCAACAAGTACAGATGGCATGTGGAGAAGACAACAGGATGGTTTAATAATATAAGCCATTTAGCAGACGCTTTTATCCAAAGCGACTTACAGACTTGCACGCTAAGTATGGGTGGTCCCGGGAATCAAACCCGCTACCCTGGTGTTACAAGTGTCATGCTCTACCAGCTGAGCTACAAAGGACCACATCAAAAGTAGAAAGAGATTAGACAAAGCGAGAGAGAGAGAAATAGCACATTCTTTGCGAGAGTGAAAGAGAGACTGTGTGTGTGTGTGTGTGTGTGTGTGTGTGTGTGTGTGTGTGTGTGTGTGTGTGTGTGTGTGTGACCAGGAAGCCTACATTATTTAGTTGGTTTTAGAACAGCAACAGTTCATACAGAGTCAAGAGGTCAAGTGCAACAGTGGGTGGTGTTCATAACCGTGCAGGTGATGAGAAGACTGGATCCAGAGTTTGAGTGCTATAACATGTTACCTGCACGAACAACCCAATCAGAATGAGGAGCACCGGCATAACCCTGGCACAAACCATTAACACCTTTAAAGGACAAATTCCCTTTTTTTTTTACCCCCAAAAAATGACATGTTATAAAAGTGTCCAGACACTTTTTTGCGATTTCACTTGGTTTGGAGAAACTTACCCCACCAGCGAAATGCTTCCTGGTGCGCGTTCTGCAGTTGCAGGGGCACAGATAAAACTTGAACGAAGGCTCCAAATATGTCCTTTTAGAAATAGCAACGCTCTCAGTACGCAGGTCTTTAGATGTGGTTCACATTCAATCGTGTCATTTCAAGCTTGATCTGCAGCGTTCCGTGTGCGTGCGTGCGCTTGCTTTATGTCACCACAATGGGAATAAGAAAGCACGTGCGTGCTCGCACACGGAGAAGTATCGCTCAAGTCCAACAAAATGGAATATAACATTGCGGCTAAAGTAAAAAATGACACAATTTCAATTTCTGAACACTTCTATAACATTTAATTGACATAAATTGTGTTACAAATAGGTTAACTTGTCCTTTAAACAGGTAGCCTAGCATATTATGTAAAATATTTCGTATTTAAACGGCGATATCATGTTTGAAAGTCAATACTGTTGCCCAATATACACAACAATGACCAACAATTAACACGTTCATCAAAACAAAGACAACATTTGCATATTAACATTAGCGTTTCTAATAAACAATGAAAACACCCCGAAATGGGAGAAACCAAAATGACCAGAGCTGGGAAACCTGTGGATCAAGTTGTGAACTTGACTGGCGCGTGTACCCCTCATGGTGTATTCATTCTGCCGGTTCTGTTGCAAAACGTTTGTTCAGCGGAAGCAAGCGGAACGAAATGGGGAGGGACGTACCTGAATTTGTCCAGTAGAAACATTTTGCGACTGTTAGGCGGAATGAATACACTCCAGTTCTGAGTGTTGGTGAAAGACAGGTTGGTGTTACCGATCGAAGAGAAGACAAATAGTCCACATTTATTTCTAAACACTGTAGGCCAAAGTGATAGGCTACTATTACCAGACTGGCGTTTGCTCTTTTCACGATACAAAGCACAATGTTTACAATTGTGATAAATTCAAAATACAAAGCAAGCATTGTTTGTAACAAAAAAGAGTGTTTGTGTGAGAAGAAAAGGAGGGAAGTAGCCGTTGAGTCAATTGTTCACAGGTACATATTCACTGTGTGTGTGTGTGCAGATGAGTTTGTGTCTGTGTGAGTGTGTGAATCCTCTTTTTGGCAGGATTTCAGTCCACTTGGGGATATTTTTGTAGCCTACTTATGGCCGAATTGCACACGTGAGTGTGTTATTGTAAGACAGTGAGTGTTAGTGTTTCTAGGCTGGGTGACATGCATACAGTACATCCATATCCTCTCCAAATGAATCCCCCATGTGTTTCCTAACCACTACCCTACACACACACACACACACACACACACACCGTGACACCAACACGCACACTGTTCTGTTGTTATGTTTTGTACACTCAGTGTATATGGCTCTGGGCTAAACCATTATCTGTCACATCACGATGACGTCACCGTTGACGATGGCTGTTAATCATTGTCGGTAGACTATGCTATCGTAATATATTGCCCGACCCTAGTTTACTGGGACATGAAACAGCTATGTGTCCACTCGACACGATGAGCAGTGGTTAGGGTATGGTTGAGATAACAATGATTGGAGATAACAAATAAAGGAACACCTTCATAATATTGAGTTGCACACCCTTTTGCCCTCAGAACAGCCTCAATTGGATTCTGGGTTTGAGTCCAGGCTCTGTCACAGCTGGCCGCGACTGGGAGACCCATGGGGCGGCGCACAATTGGCCCAGCGTCGTCCGGGATAGGGGAGGGTTTGGCCGGCAGGGATGTCCTTGTCCTATCACGCTATAGCGACTCCTGTGGCGGGCCGGGTGCAGTGCACGCTGACATGGTCGCCAGGTGTACGGTGTTTCCTCCGACACATTGGTGCAGCTGGCTTCCGGGTTAAGTGGGCATTGCGTCAAGAAGCTGTGCAGCTTGGCTGGGCCGTGTTTCGGAGGACGCGTGGCTCTCGACCTTCGCCTCTCCCGAGTCTGATAGGGAGTTGCAGCGATGAGACAAGACTGTAACTACCAATTAGATACCAGCAAAATGGGGAGAAAAAGGAGTAAACATTTTTTTTTAAAAGAACAGCCTCAATTGGACTCCACAAGGTGTGTGTGTGAGCGAGGCGTCGAAAGCGTTCCACAGGGATGCTGGCCCATGTTGACTCCAATGCATCCCACAGTTATGTCAAGTTGGCTGGATGTCGTTTGTGTGGTGGACCATTCTTGACACACCCGGGAAACTGTTGAGGGTGAAAAACCCAGCAGCGTTTCAGTTCTACACACTCAAACTGGTGCGCCTGGCACCTACTGTGCTACCATACCCCGTTCAAAGGCACTTAAAAGTTTTGTCTTTCCATTCACCCTCTGAATGGCACACATACACAATCCATGTCTCAATTGTCTCAAAGCTTAAAAAATCTTCTTTAGCCTGTCTCCTCCCCTTCATCTACACTGACTGAAGTGGATTTAACAGGTGACATAAATAAGGTATCATAGCTTTCATCTGGATTCACCTGGTCAGTCTATGTCATGGAAAGTTTTGTACACTCAGGGTTTATAAAGAGTTAGGCCAGGGTCAGCTATATTAGCGCCCATATGGAGCTTTATTTTTGAAATGTTGTTGATGCCTGCCTCTGACAGTTCCCTAGGAATTGAACAGACGTTTTAATTGATTAGCATTCACCATACTGTGTGTCCAAGTCTTTACTGTGTTGTAGTGGTAGCAAATTGCATATCTGCTTTCAAGGACATCTTCATAGGTATTGAAAACTATCATAAATGAACAGCACAACGCGGAAGCGTTAATTATCACTTAGCAACGGCTATGGAGGAGGAAGTGACGCTGAATTTTCAAGCTCATTGGCCTAACTCATATATATATATATATATATATATATATATATATATATATATATATATATATATATATGGTTCTGGTTTAGCCTATTTCAACTTGACTGGCGTCGCGCAGAACAGAGTCTCGCAGCACACAGCAGGGCAGCACGCAAGTGACATCCCGAGAAATTTGCCGATTCCTATTTGCTATAGCCTATTTGAATAAATACGTTATATACAGAACGCAGGAGAGGAGTGTAGGCCAGACAGAGTGGAGAATTCCACCAAAACAGCGCAAAATGTCGAGTCAGAAAACATTGTTTCTCTCTCTCTCTGTCAGATGCATGGGCCTTAAGGGCTCCACACAGTCTGTCTGACGGAGCTTCGTTTGCAAAGCTCTCTATGTAGTTTGTGCGATGCAAATGAGGCTCCTTAGGTCCTTATGCGTAGACTGTGAAATCACTGTGGAGAGCCCTTTAGGCTCTAGCACGGTGGTGTAGTGGGGGCTATACCCACTTTTTGTTCAGTGGGCATTGCGTATACTCTGATCTGCATCCCCATTGACACGTACTCTATCAAAGTAGTGTAGTGGAGGTATCAATGATGTATTACAATAGAGAAATAATGCACAAAGTAGCCTACACAATCGTAAAGCACGTGAAATATTCACACGCGTGCCTTGAGTGTAATATCGCAGCAAGAGTGCGCAGCTCTCCACTGGTTGTCACATGGAGCAGCTCACAGAGTAACGACATCGGTAGCCAGTAGTGTCGTTTAGAAAGACCGTTCAACTCATGATATCTACCAATAAATGATAACAATGGGTATGCAAGCCAGGTATTGAAAAAGTTTGCTCCGAAGTCTTGGTTGGATCTTTGCGATGTGCAATTCAGTCGTAATGCACTGTTTGAATAAACATTTCTAAAGGCATTCCCTAAAAAACCTTTCAAATTAAATGTTGACTGCAAAGTAGGCCTGCCTGGCAGAGTGATTTTATGATGATTTGTATCAATTGAGAGGGCAAACTCTTGCCATTACATCATGTACACTGCAGGCCTACATTGTACAGTACAGAAACACCGCTAGCCAAATGTACTCTTGCTAGGTGCCCAATAATAATTAACTACACTCTCTCAAAAAAATGTGTTTAGATTTTTCCCAGACATCAGAAATGGTCTCCTTATGTGCTTTAATCATTCTTGTGGAATTAGAACATCTGACTTTTGCTGTTTTTCTATTTTAAAAAAAAGAATTGTTTTGAGAGTGAGACCTGAAAAAACTATAGGAAGAAGGGTGCCTTTCCTGTTTGGGAAATTTTGAGCAATAATCTGAGTATGCCCACTTCTCCAGCCACCACCACTGCTCTAGCCTAAACCTATAAAAAATGTTTTTACAACAGACGCTCCTTATCTATCTTGTGTCTAGCTGTTTTAAAAAATGATCATTTTTATAAAGTATTCAAAAATAAATGACACATGTGCCGGGGAAATCCCCTCCATGCGAGGTTGAAAACCAAATAGCCAATAACCTGTCCTCCTACTGGCCTATCATAAAATATTTAAGACAAGTTCAAGTTATGAACAGTGGCTTATTTCCCAAATATTCTAGCCTAAGAAGGTGTTGTCCTAAAGTCTAAGCATAGGCTATTCTCAATCAAAGCTTTATGAGAGATATAACACACAGTTTGATTTATTTACTATTTTATGAGGCAAATAAAGCTATTATTATCCCGTTCTGGACAGGGGAGACAGTTTCTGTGCACTCCATGAAGTATAACCTAACTCTCTACGGTAAGACTGTTCCTCAGCAGGCTGTTACTGCTTCATCAATGTTGCGCCACAAAGACACACACACAAACCTGTTCCATGCTGAAGCTCCTCCACCAGAAAGAAATATTAGAAAAGATTTGCCTGCACTTAGCCTCTGCCCAGGCTTTCAACAACATTATCTTTCATCATGATTCATCCAGTTGTAGTATTCAATTTCACGCTATAGCCCAATGTTGGGATATACTAATAATTTGTATTGAATTTTTGGGGTGGCTGATAAAGGGTGATACCATTGTATATCACAATGTTTCATCAGTACATCATCAACCATACAGTCAGTAAACCCACATGTGACTGAAACTCACTGTTCTATTTCTGTTGGTTTCTTAAAGGACACTGATCTCCTGGACATCGCCTATATCAAGGACGCCAGGAACGGAAAATGCACCAAAACGCCAAAGGTATGTCAAGTCAGACCAGTGATTTCCGCTCAGTGCTCGATTCAAATGGATTCAGATACAGCTGTGTATCTCATTGTCTTTCCACCAAAAGCTCCATTCCAAACTCTATAACAGGGCTTTATGAGAAACCCTGGAAGAGAGACAAGCTAATCGGATGATAGTGTAGTTTTATGGAGGCTATATCGGGACAGGGTTAGGAGGCGGAAGAGAAAGAGAGAGACATAGACACGGCTCTGTGTGCTGTAGGGATCAGACAGGGACATTTGAATAGATCTGCAGATGGATACAGAACTGGACATCACCACACAATGGTGTGTGTGTGTGTGTGTGTGTATATGTGTATGTGTATGTGTGTGTGGTGCTTATGTTAGGCATTATGTTGACTGTACTTACAGTACAGTATGGCTGGTGTCTCTAAGCTAGGGCTCTGACGCTCATGGTATTTTGGATAACGGTAATTGGCCAGCCAAATGACTGTAGTCCCCGTAATAACCTTTCGAATAGCAACATATATATATATTTTAAAGGGAATGAATAGAACGGGCGTTTAAGTTCAAGACAATGACGGCATAATAGGTGAACTGGCGGTCATACTAAGAGTCGATATTCACGTCATAACAAGGAATTCCCTTTGACCACGTCCACAAATTGGGAGAATATTAACATTCTTTCAAATTGACCCACGTTGTAAAAGAGCCAACTCCGTCGTCGATTTCTTTGTTATACAAAACTAACAAAACGTGCCCGAAAAGCTGCTGTGTTGTTCAATGTACATGTAACCAGGTCAAAAATCCCGATGCACCCACGTAGGGAAGTAGCACCTGCCAGTAGAGCCCTGTGGCTTCAGGCTATTCGGTGTGGTAGAGTGGGAAGTGTGGGGACCCGTTGTCCAAGTAGACTACACGTGGATATGTGTGTGGTAAACATCACATGGAAGGCATTTATACTGAACAAAAAAATAAACGCAACATGCAAAGGGTTGGTCCCATGTTTCATGAGCTGAAATGAAAGATCCCAGAAATGTTCCATACGCACAAAAAGCTTATTTCTCAAATGTTGTGCACAACTTTGTTTTCGTGAGCATTTCTCCTTTGCCAAGATAATCCATCCACCTGACAGGTGTGGCATATCAACAAACGGATTAAACAGCATGATCATTACACAGGTGCACCTTATGCTGGGGACAATACGCCCAGGACCTCCGCATCAGGCTGCTTCACCTGCAGGATCGTCTGAGACCAGCCACCTGGACAGCTGATGAAACTGTGGGTTTTCACAACCGAATCATTTTTGTTCAAACTGTCAGAAACGTCTCAGGGAAGCTCATATGCGTGCTCGTCGTCCTCACCAGGGCCTTGACCTGACTGCAGTTCGGCGTCGTTATCGACTTCAGTGGCCTTCGATGGCCACTGGCATGCTGGAGAAGTGTGCTCTTCACGGATGTACCGGGCAAATGACAGACATGGCGTTGTGTGGGCGAACGGTTTGCTGATGTCAACATTGTGAACAGAGTGCCACATGGGGGCAGTGGGGTTATGGTATGGGCAGGCATAAGCTACAGACAACAAACACAATTGCATATTACTGATGGCAATTTAAATGCACAGAGATACCGTGACGAGATCCTGAGGCCCACTGTCGTGCCATCCGCCGCCATCACCTCATGTTTCAGCATGATAATGCACAGCCCCATGTCGCAAGGATCTTTAGACAATTCCTGGAAGCTGAAAATGCCCCAGTTCTTCCATGGCTTGCATACTAACCAGCAGGGTTGGGCAGTAACGGATTACATGTAATCCATTACATGTAAGGGATTACAAAAAAAACCACTGTCTGTAATCCGTTACGTTACCAGCAAAAATATTGTAAACAGATTACAGATACTTTTGAAAAACTAGATGATTACTTTGAGGATGACTTTTAAATTCAGAAAGGATGTTTGCAAAAAAATATATTTGACACTTCTCTGTTTTCTCAATGACATTCAAATTCAGCATAAAAAAATGCTCAAGTTTAAGTTTGCTCCACCTGAGCGAGTCTGACTACAAGTCAGAGACCACAATGATGACACACCAAATGTGTTTGATGGATCACAGGAAAAGAGCAGGAATAGGCTTTTGTAGGCTACAGTCCAAGCTGTGTTTTCCAGTGGTGCGACTGCTGTCGGCATCCAAAGATGATCCAACTTGAATAAAGGCTTGGAGGTAAGGATGACAGCGGTGGTGTAGTCTATGGCGATACAGATATCACCTATTATTGATATCTACATAGCGCATTGATGTGAATCACGCTGCTGCTCTCTCATTTAGCTATTTGTGCCTTATAGAGTGGGGTTGTTGTGGATGGCTGTTCACAAATCTAAATGTGTATTTGAACTCAATAATGGTTGAATTCAAGAAGTTTAAGCTGCCTATCAATCATTGTTTTTGAAACCAGTGGACAGCCAGTGAAAAATGCGCTCTTGCAACAGATGCATAGTGCAGATCCCACCCTATGGAATAAAAGTGGGGCTTTTATTGCTCAATCTAATTCATGCTGATAAATTGTTTTTATTCATAGGCCTAATGGACACATGTTCAAACTCGCACACTTTCGATAGACTTAAAGGAGCTTCTGTAGTTGCTACATCCATTTTTGGACTTAAAAATTATATATACATATACACATATATATATCCATTGATTTTGGAAGAACATAACTTGTCTCATGAGCTTACTTCAACTGTCACACACTCCATGAGAACTCAAAATATAAGCTTGTTTTTCTCCAATGTTTGTAAACATTGTAAATGTAAACAAACACTGTATAGCCTCAAAACATGGTTAAAACAATAATTTTGATATCATGGAAGGTCAATCCTTGCATCCATAGCTCTGTCTATTAATCTGAGAGTGGTTACATTTCTCCAGGCCCATCCCTCAGCTTTTTACCAAAACCGAGGCGGGGCGACCATTTTGTAATCGTTTCATCTGTGGATTTGCACTTTAAACTGCTGCATATTATCATGATATCAAAGTGTTACCAACAAAAAGGTAAACAATAGGCCTATAGCAAATGCAGCATATGGCATTCATTTTTCACATGTAAATAGCACTTTTCAGTAGTGCTCAAAGCATGCCATTCCATGAGCGAAGCTTTTATTTATCAACCGAATCAATGAGCCCAATCAGTCCTCCATGACAACACAATCATAAACAACAGAGTAGGGCTGGCTAATAAGTCCTTAATTATCCTTAGTTAAGGTCAGGTAATTTCGGCTAATCTATACTTCCTTATTTCCAAATCCTATTCTTGATGATCACGGGGTACAACATTTATTGGAATGACTGGAAGTCTTATAGACTTTGGTTTTTAATGTAAAGATATAATTTTATCGTATTATTATATGTGGTAGAAAGCCTACATAACCAACCCATAAAGTAAAATGTAACATCCATATATGGCCAGCTATGTAAACTTTAACATTGATTTATCCCGGTAACATACATTTTTGTCTTCTTCTTATGCCTCTTAAGGGGAAAGTAATCTAAAAGTAACTGAATGTAATCAGATTACGTCGCTGAGTTTGGTAATCCAAAAGTTACGTTACTGATTACAATTTTGGACAGGTAACTAGTAACTGTAACGGATTACATTTAGAAAGTAACCTACCAAACCCTGCTCACCAGACATGTTACCCATAAGCATGTTTGGGAGGCTCTAGATCGATGTGTACGACAGCGTGTTCCAGTTCCCACCAATATACAGCAACGTCGCCATTGAAGAGGAGTGGGGCATTAGGGAGGGACTACAAAATTACATTTTTCTAAGTATTGAGAATGTTAGGGAGCAGGCAATGTTGAAAAGTAATCTTTATACATGTTGAATTTTTCTTAAATATGGTTCTGTAATTGATTAAAACAAGCAGACAGCAAGGAAATTGCTTTTGAATTTTTCTTTCTTTTTTCTGTGAGCCAATAGAGTAACCTAGGTTACCACAAGTTGTTTTCTCCATAGGCGGGCGGGCCACAACGTTCTATCTAATACCGACTTGGACTATTGCGAGTGTAGGAGCAAAGCAAGGTGTAAAAGCAGGAAGTCTATCTATAAATATGTGCTGTGATTTGTTGATTCAACTCAACTGACATTACAAAAAATACATACCATTGCATAAGCCACATCAGTTAACATAATTTGAATGAAGATTCTACATTACAGTGGAAATTATTGCATCACAATACCAGTCAGCCATTGCGAGTGTACCCATGAGTTTACCTGTTAAATTGCCAGGGTTAGAGGTTCCAAGCCCATTCTATTCAGCGTTTTCTACAATACCTTGTCAACAAAGTTTCATCACGCTGTTAAGAGTCCATGTTATCGCAGGAACGGACTCAACCGCACGAATGCCCGGCCATCCCGTCTTCAGTCAGCTGTTCGTTCCCTAATAAAAGTTTGGGGTCACTTAGTTTGGGGTCACTTAGAAATGTCCTTGTTTTTGAAAGAAAGGCACATATTTTGACCATTAAAATAACATCAAATTCATCAGAAATACAGTGTAGATTTTGTTAATGTTGTAAATGACTATTGTAGCTGGAAATGACAGATTTTTTATGGAATATCTACATAGGCGTACAGAGGCCCATTATCAGCAACCATCACTCCTGTGTTCCAATGGCACGTTGTGTTAGCTAATCCAAGTTTATAATTTTAACAGGCTAATTGATCATTAGAAAACCCTTTTTGCAATTATGTTAGCACAGCTGAAAACTGTTGTTGTAACGACCGTCGTCGCAATGAGACCAAGGTGCAGCGGAGGATGTGTTCATCATAAAGGATTTTAATAAACGAATGAACACTACAAACAAAACACGAAAAGAAACGACAGCCAAACAGTCCTGTCAGGATTAACACAAACCTAGACAGAAAATAATCACCCACAAACCCCAAAGGAAAAACAGGCTGCCTATGTATGACTTTCAATCAGCAACAACGATCTACAGCTGTTCCTGATTGAGAGCCACACACGGCCAAACCAAAGAAACAAACCAACATAGAAAAATAAACATAGAACGCCCACCCATGTAACACCCTGGCCTAACCAAAATAGAGAACAAAAAAACCCTCTCTATGGCCAGGGCGTTACAGTTGTTCAGATTAAAGAAGCAATAAAACGGGCCTTCTTTAGACTAGTTGAGTATCTGGAGCATCAGCATTTGTGGATTCAATTACAGGCTCAAAATGTCCAGAAACAAAGTGTTTTTTTCTGAAACTCGTCAGTCTATTCTTGTTCTGAGAAATGAAGGCTATTCCATGTGAGAAATTGCCAAGAAACTGAATATCTCTTACAACGATGTGTACTACTCCCTTCACAGAACAACGCAAACTGTCTCTAAACAGAATAGAAAGAGGAGTGGGAGGCCCCGGTGCACAACTGAGCAAGAGGACAAGTACATTAGAGTGTCTAGTTTGAGAAACAGACGCCTCACAAGTCCTCAACTTGCAGCTTCATTAAATAGTACCAGCAAAACACCTGTCTCAACGTCAACAGTGAAGAGGCGACTCCGGGATGCCGGCCTTCTAGGCAGAGTTCGTCTGTCCAGTGTCTGTGTTCTTTTGCCCATCTTAGTCTTTTCTTTTTATTGGCCAGTCTGAGATATGGCTTTTTCATTGCAGAGTTGCAAAGTGTTGTGGGCAATGTCATGGCCTTGGCCTGTCTGAGTGTTGCATTCTGGCTACAGCTGCTATAAAAAGAAGCAAAGGAGACTTTAACATAACGATTGTTGGAATGATTCACTCCAATAATTGCTATGGTAAACAACAGCATAAATTGTAGTATTTGGGTGGAATGTACACAAGGTCCAGACAAAATTTGACTTCCACTTCATCCGAACCCCTCTGAAAGACACACACACATACATGTTGCTCGTGGAGAAGTTGTTGTGGTGAGTTAAGTGTCTAGCTCAAGGACACAACAGCAGGCAGCAGCATCTGCTCTTGTGCAGAGAAGATAGACTACTAACAATGCATACCAACACACTATCAACTGTTGCTTTTGATGCCAAATAAATGTTTTGTTATGTCCAATCTCATAGGAATGTGCACACTCAGTTGGAAAACTATCTGCAACCGCCAAAGAATCTGTCAGGCATATTTGGGCACAATTTCAAGCCAAATATGGAATTCTCCATGACTCTCTGGTCATTCATATCTCACTTTAAACATATTACTACAACACTGCATGAATTTTGGTGCACTCTGTATTTTAATTCCCTGACCAACGGCTAAATTGCTTCAATTCCTCTGCACTTTTAAAATCTTCCTGCAAATTACTTCGAAAAAAACATGTATTTCTTTGCTGATAAACTGTTGTAATATCAGTGGAAATAGCTTCACACTGTCGCCTCGGTCATCTCATTAAAATCAAATCCAATTGTATTTGCCACATGCTTCGTGAACAATAGGTGTAGACTAACAGTGAAATGCTTACGGACCCTTCCCAACAATTCAGAGAAATATATAGGACAATAATAACACAAGGAATAAATACACAATGAGAAACGATAATTTGGCTATATACACAGGGTACCAGTACCTAGTCGATGTGCAGGGGTACGAGGTAATTGAGGTAGATAGGTACATATAGGTAGAGGTAAAGTGACTAAGCAACAATTATTCCCCTCCTCTAAGAGAGAGAGAGATAAGTACAGGAGGTTCAGAGCCCATCGTTACATCTCTGGAGTGATAGTCAATGGAAGTCCACTGAGAGGAGTTATGCATTCTAAACAACTCAGAGGAGAGAGGCCGTACCTCCTGAGGGTGGAATCTAAACGGCCTACATCAGAGAGGCTGTACCTCTAGAGGATATTACCATGGGAAGGGTCAGATGGCTACCAGTAGAATGCCATTACCGGCAAGACAGGGAGAGAGAGGGAGGAGAGAGAGAGAGAGAGTGGGAGGGGGAGGGAGCTGAAGGAGATGGAGGAAGGAGATGTGAGAGAAGGGGAAAGGAGAGAAAGAACCTACAAGCAATAAGCAGAGTTAGTACTTGATGCTCTGCACTTACCTAGGGCCATGGTTTGAATCCTAAATTCTCTCTTTCAGATTATCAGGGATTTTTGTGAAGTCGCTTTAAGGATGAGTAAGGATTTGTTGGAGTATGTCATTGACTGCAGGGGCAAAATAGGATTTGTACAATGTAGTTATAATAATGAAAATGAAGACACAAGGGTATGTAATGTGTGCCTGCATGCGGGTGTGTGTGTGTTGTCGTGTGTGTGCATGCTGGCGTGCTTGTGTGTGTGTACATGTGTGTGTGTGCATGTGTGTGTGTGTGTGTGTGTGTCGTTTTGTGAGGACCCCAGGAAAGAGCAGTTGTTGCCAAGGTAACAAGTGAAGGGGGATCCGAATAAATGTGTCTATAGACTGACTTGAAGCCTTTCACTAAAATCAATGGCAACCCTCTGTGGCCTGTGGGTCAAACAGTCCCCCAAGTTTCAGTCTGGATGGGGTTAGGGGAACAACACTACTTTTTGCATAACAATTTCACAAGGGAAAAGTACAATTGTAAAATGAATAAGAGTTCTGGGCAGCTTAGGAGAGGATACTGAGTCATTATTATTTTTTGTTTGTCATAATAGCTAAGATTCAATGGTGGTTATTGGTGAGAGTGGAGAGGGGCTCTATCCGAGGGATTGGGACGGGGTGACTGGGAGGTCATCAGACACTTCTCTGAAGTATGTGTGGGGCCTCAACTCATCCCACTTCAGTCGCTCGGTGGACCGACTCTCCCGAAGTAGACCCCCAACGGACGTTATACCTTCATTTACGAGGTAATACAAACTGACCATAGTACTTAAGTGGCAGTATTCCTCCAATGTATGTACAATAACATAATCCACAGTCTGTTGGTGCGTTAGTAGAGTAGTTGGAGCTTGAAAGCCCCAAAAATGCATAGCGCCTCAAAGTACAAAGAATAACCTTTCTTTGTTTTTTTGTGTGTTCTCTGTTAACTGTCTGCTCAGTCCACATGCTCACACGCTCTATGTACCTTCATATACAGTATAGTGCCTTCAGAAAGTTTTCGTGAAAGCCCGACGGGCTGGCTTAGGCACCCCGGTTCCATCGGCGGCGGAATCCACCTCGACGTCACCAACAAAACAAAAGACAAACAAATAAAAACTCCTGGACCGGCTGGGCAAACAAAAACTGAGGATCCGGCAGAGGCCCGACATGGGATGGGCGCCATCCGAGCCACCCGGGGCAAAGAAACCTCTCGAACCACCTAACAGTACAATCTGGACAACGATGAACCCAGCAGACTCTCCAACTCTTCACCAAATTCTTGTTGGTCAAGGCACCCTTCTTGACCAACATGACCATGCCCTGAAAACCCTGTAACACAACAAAATGTGGAATAAGTCATGGGGTATGAATACTTTCTGACGGCCCTGTATGTGATGTATATAACTATGTATTCACCAGTGGCGTGCATTAATGGATGCCAAGGGAAGCCAGGCTTCTCAAAAACATTTACCGAGATAAAAAATAAAACAAAATAAAAAAATGATGTATCTTGGCAGGTCTCTCTGTGTTTCATCATTTTCCTTCAATTCACAAGAGGCTGTGATGGAGCGAAACAGCACCTCTATCTATCTATCTATCTATCTATCTATCTATCTATCTATCTATCTATCTATCTATCTATCTATCTATCTATCTATCTATCTATCTATCTATCTATCTATCTATCTATCTATCTATCTATCTAGTCCAAAAGAGTATGACATTGTTTCTGCCCATAGCATTGAATGCAAGGGATGCCAGCGAGCATCTGGCCTCGCTTGATATAAAAAGTATAAAATAATAGCCAATCAGCATTGAGCTAAACTGAGTGAGCTCAACTGTGAATGGTCCTGGCGCGCCAAATAAAAGTGTTGAAGGAAGGATTTGGATTTGGTGTCACTCCTATCACATCGTATTGAGAGCATACGTCATTGACAGAAACAACATGAATTGTTGCATCTCGTTGTTTGTTGTCCTCCGGTGGCTAGCTAGCTAAAATTGGCCCTTTCCTAAATTAGCTATGGATGGAGATTTGGACTTGTGCTTTTACTTAATTCTCCGTACTGGCCAATGATTATAACTACTACTCTGATCCAACCATTAATTCATACATTGTGCCCCTGGCCTGAGAGGATGGAAGTTCAATATGTAGTTCAATATGTAGCTAATGTTAACTAGCTAACGTTGCTCATTAAAGGAAGTGCATGCTCAGTCTCCTCCTGTACTCCCTGTTCACCCATGTCTGCATGGCCAAGCACGACTCCAACACCATCATTACGTTTGCCGATGACACAACAGTGGTAGGACTGATCACTGACAATGATGAGACAGTCTATAGGGAGGAGGTCAGAGACCTGACAGTGTGGTGCCAGAATAACAACCTCTCCCTCAACATGATCAAGACAAAGGAGATGATTGTGGACTACAGAAAAAAGGGGACCGAGCACGCCCCCGTCCTCATCGACAGGGCTATAGTGGAGCAGGTTGAGAGCTTCAAGTTCCTTGGTGTCCACATTACCAACCAACTCTCATGGTCCATACACACCAAGACAGTCGTGAAGAGTGCATGACAACGCCTATTCCCCCTCAGGAGACTGAAAAGATCTGGCATGGGTCCTCAGATCCTCAAAAAGTTCTACAGCTGACTGGTTGCATCGCCGCCTGGTTTGGCAACTGCTCGGCCTCCGACCACAAGGCACTAAAGTGGGTAGTGCATACGGCCCAGAACATCACTGGGCCAAGCTTCCTGCCATCCAGGACCTTTATACCAGGCGGTGTCAGAGGAAGGCCCAAAAAATTGCTAAGGACTCCAGCCACCCTAGTCATAGACTGTTCTCTCTGCTACCGCAGGGTAAGCCGTACCGGAGCGCCAAGTCTAGGTCAAAAAGTCTTCTTAACAGCTTATACCCTCAAGCCATAAGACTCTTGAACAGTTAATGAAATGGCTACCCGGACTATTTGCATTGTCCCCACCCCCCATTTTTTTATGCTGCTGCTACTCTCTATTTATTATCCATGCGTAGTCACTTTACCTCTACCTACATGTACATATTACCTCAATTATCTCGACTAACCGGTGCCCCCACACATTGACTCTGTACCGGTACCCCCTGTATATAGACTCGCTACTGTTATTTTATTGTTGCTCCTTAATTATAATTTTTTTCTCTTAAAACTGCATTGTTGGTTAAGGGCTTGTCAGTAAGCATTTCACTGTAAGGTCTACACCTGTTCTATTCTGCACATGTGACAAATACAATTTGATTTGATTCGATTTTAAGTTAGGCTAGCGAGCAAGTATTTTAGCCAAGTAGCCTAGGACAACAAAAACTGATAGTGTGTACTGTATGACAGAGTGATAGACCGTTCCGTCAACGTAAAAGAGAGGAGGCATTTTCATTTCTCTACAAGTAGGGTGAGTCAACATGTTTTTTCTACTTGCATGAACGCGCACGCACGCACACACTACACACGCACGCACACACTACACACGCACACACAGAAATCAGAACAGCCACATCATATTTAACTGATGTTATTGGACTAAATTGTTTTTGGTATATTTTAGTTGTCACTGTATTAGGCTAAGCATAGGTGATTAGATGATGTTGAAATGTTGAATTTGAAATGGTGCTGGAATAGTGGAGGCAGCTCCTGTTTTCTTTGCGACTTGCGGTAACTCTCCGTGGTTCTAAATCAATAGTTGTTTAGTGGTACGAAAATGTCGGAAACATTACCTTGACCAGGTTGTAGGTCATGTAACCGTTTGTTACGTGCAATACGCTTTGTGGATTTTACCAGACAGAGGTTGCTCTCTGGTTTTGTGATGAAACAAAAGGTGTGGTTGAATTTATTCTGCCACTGTGTCTTCTTATTGTCTCGGCCTTTAGGCCTATATATCACAAGGCATATGAACTAACAGGTTATAGAGCAAACAGCGCAATTATCACAACACATAGATTGTAATATGGCTTCCCCAGTGATTTTACCCACGCTACTGGTATTCATACTATGACTTATTCATACTATGATTTACAATGTAAATGTACTTTTAATCCATCTGTCCATGGCATATGAGGGTGTAGTGAGAAACCTGATGGGTTGGACGATCATTTTATTGTCAATCATCTTGAAAAAACATATACTTAAAAACTGGAAATCAACCAATCCTCCATCGTTAACACAATCAAAAGGTAAAATACTTTATTATCTAAATGTTGAAAGTGTGTGGGCGACGGAGATGGTGAGATGGTGCAGTTTGAGGCCATGTGGTGGAGAGGGATGCGGGCGCTGGAGACAGGGGTGTGAGCATGTGCGTCTGGGCAGGTGTGATGTAGTTGATGTTTGTGTGATGTTGTCGTTTGTATGTGTGTGTATTTGTATGTTTTGTAGTGTTAAAAAAAAGTTGAAAATAAAATGCAGACGCACATTGAGATGGTATTGTTCTTAAGTGGTAGAAATAATACCATGATGTGATTTTTGTTGCCTTCTCTCGACTAATTTATACAGAAACTGTACTACACTGAAAACAATGACGTTTCTTAACCCTGTGACGCGTACCAACACACGGGTGTGATCGTTCTACAGTGGCCTGTGTAGCGTACGCTCAAACCGGTGTGATTAGAACGTCCAGTTATGATTGATGCAACAGTCAGCGTTTGAGCTGGCCACACTGTTTTTTCAAAGAAACATTTTGCACAGCGTTATGTCCTGAATGTGACGAGTTTATTTCTGGATGCAACGTTCAGAAATTTACAGAAGTAGCCACAGAATAACACAAATCATCCAAACCGGAAAATGTAGGCTACATTAGACTTAGCGCTAACTGAGGAAAGATTGACTTAACACAACACAAGCGGTCATATTTATCTAACTGTCGGCTGTCAGAAACCATAATATGAATTAGCTAATAGCAATTACTATTTACAATTCATCACATCAGTTTATGCGTGCCGCCATGTTTGTTTTTTCGTGTCTACCAAAGATAAGAGGAGGAGACAAGATATGTTTGGTGTTTGAAGGGTGTGTGTCATCTACCATCATTCACTTCCCATCATTCCCTTTTGGAAGTTTACTCGAAAGATGAGTGAGCCATCCCTTCACTTCATTTTGTTATAACATCTTTGGTCTGAGAGACATTTACGTTACCCCCAGAATGCATTGTATGATGTCAACAAACATTGGGCCACACATAGCTGGAAAATTGCTTAGAATTAGCGCATCATAATCATTACAACCTTCAAAAAAGTGTTTTACACACATCATGTGTCCATTGCAATCAACTGAAGAATCGGAATGCATGATTTGTCACAAGTACTTGAAAACATGGGAATAAATACAGTAAATACATTGTGCTTCATACATACACTATCGTTCAAAAGTTTGGGGTCACATAGAAATGTCCTTGTTTTTGAAAGAAAAAACATTTTTGTCCATTAAAATAACATCAAATTGATCAGAAATACAGTGTAGACATTGTTGATGTTGTAAATTACTATTGTAGCTGGAAACGGCTGATTTGTTATGGAATATCTACATAGGCGTACAGAGGCCCATTATCAGCAACCATCACTCCTGTGTTCCAATGGCACGTTGTGTTAGCTAATCCTAGTATATCATTTTAAAAGGCTAATTGATCATTAGAAAACCCTTTTGCAATTATGTTAGCACAGCTGAAAACTGTTGTCCTGAGTAAAGAAGCAATAAAACTGGCATTCTTTAGACTAATTGAGTATTTGGAGCATCAGCATTTGTGGGTTTGATTACAGGCTCAAAATGGCTAGAAACAAAGAACTTTCTTCTGAAACTTGTCAGTCTATTCTTGTTCTGAGATATGAAGGCCAAGAAACTGAAGATCTGGTACAATGCTGTGTACTACTCCCTTCACAGAACAGCTCAAACTGGCTAACCAGAATGGAAAGAGGAGTGGGAGGCCCCGGTGCACAACTGAGCAAGAGGACAAGTACATTAGAGTGTCTAGTTTGAGAAACAGATGCCTCACAAATCCTCAACTGGCAGCTTCATTACATAGTAGCCACAAAACACCAGTCTCAATCTCAACAGTGATGAGGCGACTCCGGGATGCTGGCCTTCTAGGCAGAGTTGCAAAGAAAAATCCATATCTCAGACTGGCCAATAAAAAGAAAAGATTAAGTTGGGCAAAAGAACACAGACACTGGACAGAGGAACTCTGCCTAGAAGGCCAGCATCCCGGAGTCGCCTCTGGGATGCTGTTTAATCGGGTAACAATTAAACATAGTTAGTTAATTAGATAAATAACAGTTTTCAGATTAATGTTAAAGTAAAGCCACGACAATGCCAAGCGTCACGTCTGGATGAAACCTGGCACCATCCCTACGGTGAAGCATGGTGGT
Source organism: Salmo trutta (assembly GCF_901001165.1). Taxonomy (NCBI): domain Eukaryota; kingdom Metazoa; phylum Chordata; class Actinopteri; order Salmoniformes; family Salmonidae; genus Salmo; species Salmo trutta. The sequence continues at coordinate 5,065,669 of NC_042991.1, forward strand.
GGCAGCATCATGCTGTGGTGATGTTTTTTAGCGGCAGGGACTGAGAGACTAGTCAGGATCGAGGGTAAGATGAACGGAGCAAAGTACAGAGAGATCCTTGATGAAAACCTGCTCCAGACCACACAGGACCTCAGACTGGGACAAAGGTTCACCTTCCAACAGGACAACAGCACAAGATAAGCACACAGCCAAGATAACGCATGAGTGGCTTCGGGACAAGTCTCTGAATGTCCTTGAGTGGCCCAGCCAGAGCCCGGACTTGAACCCGATTGAACATCTCTGAAGAGACCTGAACATATCTGTGCAGCAGAGCTTCCCATCCAACCTGACAGAGCTTGAGAGGATTTGTTTTCATAACAATCGGTAATCTGCCTTTTTGGACGGCAATTAAGGCCGATGACATTGCAATCCACGAGGAGACTGCGTGGCAGGCTGACCACCTGTTACGCGAGTACAGCATCAAAAGGACCTTGTGGCTGCAAGGAGCCAAGGTAAATTGCTAGCTAGCATTAAACTTATAAAAAACAATCAATATTCACATAATCACTAATTAACTACACATGGTTGATGATATTACTAGGTTAACTTGTTTGTCCTGCATTGCATATAATCAAAGTGGTGCCTGTTAATTTATCATCGAATCACAGCCTACTTCAACTTCGCCAAACGGGTGATGATTTAACAAAAGCACATTTGCGAAAAAAGCACCATTGTTGCACAAATGTACCTAACCATAAACATCAATGTCTTCCTTAAAATCAATACACAGAAGTATATTTTTGAAGCCTGCATACTTAGTTAAAATAAATGCATGTTAGCAGGCAATATTAACTAGGGAAATTGTGTCACTTCTCTTGCGTTCAGTGCAAGCAGAGTCAGTTTATATGCAGCCGTTTGGGCCGCCTGGCTCATTGCGAACTGTGTGAAGACCATTTCTTCCTAACAAAGACTGTAATTAATTTGCCAGAATTTTACATAGTTATGACATAACATTGAAGGCTGTGCAATATAACACCAAAATCTAGACTCAGGGTTGCCACCCGTTCGATAAAATATAGAACATTTCCGTATTTCACTGAAAGAATAAACGTTTTGTTTTCAAAATTATAGTTTCCGGATTTGACCATATTAATGACCAAAGGCTCGTATTTCTGTGTGTTTATTATAATTAAGTCTATGATTTGATATTTGATAGAGCAGTCTGACTGAGCGGTGGTAGGCAGCAGCATGCTCGTAAGCATTCATTCAAACAACACTTTACTGCATTTGCCAGCAGCTCTTAGCAATGCTTGAAGCGCAGCGCTGTTTATGACTTCAAGCCTATGAACTCCCGAGATTAGGCTGGAAATACTAAAGTGCCTATTAGAACATCCAATAGTCAAATGTATATGAATTACAAATGGTATAGAGAGAAATAGTCGACGCTTCATAATTCCTATAATAACTACAACCTAAAACTTCTTACCTGGGAATATTGAAGACTCATGTTAAAAGGAACCACCAGCTTTCATATGTTCTCATGTTCTGAGCAAGGAACTTAAACGTTAGCTTTTTTACATGGCACATATTGCACTTTTACTTTCTTCTCCAACACTTTGTTTTTGCATTACTTAAACCGAATTAAACATTTTTCATTATTTATTTGAGACCAAATAGATTTTTTTATGTATTATATTAAGTTAAAACATTGTTCATTCAGTATTGTTGTAATTGTCATTATTACAAATATATATATTTAAAAATCGGACGGATTTTTGGCCCTCCAATAATCGGTATCGGCGTTGAAAAATCATAATCGGCCGACATCTAATACCAAGCTTGTAGCGTCATACCCAAGAAGACTCAATGCTGTAATCGCTGCCAAAGGTGCTTCAACAAAGTACTGAGTAAAGGGTCTTAATACTTATGTAAATGTGATATTTCAGATATTTCCATTTTTGCTTTGTCATTATGGGGTATTGTGTGTAGATGATGATGGAAAAAAACAATGTAATACATTTTAGAATAAGGCTGTAACGTAACAATATGTGGAAAATGTCAAGGGACCTGAACACTTTCAAAGACACTGTGTATGTTTTCCACATTCATTGATTGATTAATCTTATGCTACTCAAATATAAATACTTCAAAATAGATCAAATATGTTACTTTGATGTATTGCACCCGTTACTGAAGAGGTTGTTCCAGTTTAGATGCTTTAGGTAGTCTCATATTATGTTAGTCTTCCCAAACCTGGGAGTCATTCTGAATGCAGGTCAATATATATTTCAAATCAATCATTCAATAAAATGTATTTATGAAGCCCTTTTTACATCACCAGATGTCACAAAATGCTTATACAGAAACCCAGCCTAAAACCTCAAAGAGCAAGCAATGCAGATGTAGAAGCACGGTGGCTAGTAAAAAATCCATAAAAAGGCATGAACCTAGGAAGAAACCTAGAGAGGAACCAGTCTCTGAGGGGTGGCCATTTCTCTTCTGGGTGTGACCGGTGGAGATTATAAGAGTACATGGCCGTTAAGGCCAGATCGTTCTTCAAGATGTTCAAACGTTCATAGATGACCAGCAGGGTCAAATAATAATCACAGTGGTTGTAGAGGGTGCAACAGGTCACCACCTCAGGAGTAAATGTCAGTTGGCTTTTCATAGCCAAGCATTCAGAGGTCGAGACAGCAGGTGTGGTAGAGTGGGAGGGAGACAGGGGGGGGGGGGGGGGGGGGGGGGGGGGGGGGGGAGAGGGAAAGGGAGAAGGAGAGAGAGGGTTGAAAACAGCAGGTCCGAGACAAGGTAGCACCTCCTGTGAACAGGTCAGGGTTCCATAGACAGAATAGTTGAAACTGGAGCAGTAGCACGACAAGTTAGCACGTCCAATGAACAGGTCAGGGTTCCATTGCCACAGGCAAAATAGAAGAAACTGGATCAGCAGCACGACCAGGTAGACTGGGGACGGGGACAGCCAGGAGTTGTCAGGCCAGTCCTGAGGCATGGTCTTATGGCTCAGGTCCTCCAGGAGGAGAGCGCGAGAGAGAGAGAGAGAAAGAGAGAGAGAGAGAGAGAGAGAGAGAGAGAAAGAGAGATGGGAGAATTAGAGGGCGCATACTTAGTTCACACAAGACACCAGATAAGACAGTAGAATTACACTAGATAGGACAGACTGACCCTAGGCTATTGCAGCATAGATACTGGAGACAGGGGTGGTTGTGGGACACTGTGGCCCACGTCCGACGACACCCCCGGACAGGGCCAACCAGGTAGGATATAACCATACCCACTTTGCCAAAGCACAGCCCCCACACCACTAGAGGGATATCAACAGACCACCAACATACTACCCTGAGACAAGGCTGTGTATAGCCCACAAAGATCTTCCCCACTGCACGACCCCGAGGGTGCGCAAAGATCACGTCAGTGACTCAGCTCACTCAAGTCGAGTATAGCGAAAAGAGCCTGGCACGACGTGACGCACCCCTCCTCGGGACGGCATGGGAGAGCACTAGTAAGCCAGTGACTCAGCCCCCATAATATGGTCAGAGGCAGAGAATCCCAGTGTAGAGAGGGGAGCCGGCTACTCTCCAGTGCCTTGCCGTTCACCTTCACAACCCCTGGGCCAGACTACACTCAATCACAGGACCTCCTTCAGTAAAGACGTAAAAGTTGAGACCGAGTCTGCATCTCTCACACGGATAGGTAGACCATACCATAATAATGGAAAAGGAGAAAGCCTTGACTCGAGCTGTTTGCTTAGAAATTCTAGCGACAATAAGGAGGCCTGCGTTTTGTGACTGTAGCGTACGTGTAGGTATGTACGGCAGGACCAAGATAGGTCCACAGAGACTAAATTATATCTTTGCGACATATAATATCTAAACCAGGCAAGAACTTGTCTGTGCACACCAATTAGGGTTTCCAATCTCTCCAAAAGAATGTGGTGATCGATGACGTCAAAAGCGGCACTAAGGTCTAGGAGCACGAGGACAGATGCAGAGCCTTGATCTGAAGCCATTAAAAGGTTGTTTACCACCTTCACGAGTACAGTGTCAGTACTATGATGGGGTCTAAACGCATACTGGGGCGTTTCGTAGACATTATTTGTCTTCAGGAAGTCATTGAGTTGCTGCGCAACAGCTTTTTCTAAAACGTTTGAGACAAGTAGGGAGATTCGATACAGGCCCCGCTATCATCCAGAAGGTGAGGTAAGAACACGACTATAGTTTTTGCAAGTCGGTTAGGACATCTACTTTGTACATGACACAAGTCATTTTTCCAACAATTGTTTACAGACAGATTATTTCACTTCTAATTCACTGTATCACAATTCCAGCGGGTCAGAAGTTTACATACACTAAGTTGACTGTGCCTTTAGACAGCTTGGAAAATTCCAGAACATTATGTCATGGCTTTAGAAGCTTCTGATGGGCTAATTGACATCATTTGAGTCAATTGGAGGTGAACCTGTGGATGTATTTCAAGGCCTACCTTCAAACTCAGTGCCTCTTTGCTTGACATCATGGAAAAATCAAAAGAAATCAGCCAAGACGTCAGAATTTTTTTAAATTAATTGTCAGGAATTGTGAAAAACTGAGTTTAAATGAATTTGGCTAAGGTGTATGTATACTTCCGACTTCAACTGTATTCTATCTTTTCTATGCAGCTCTGACATTGCTCGTCCAAATATTTATATATTCTTAATTCCATTCCTTTACTTTAGATTGAATTTATTGTTAGATATTACTTGTTAGATATTACTGCACTGTTGGAGCTAGAAACATAAGCATTTCGCTACACCCACAATAACATCTGCTAAAGACGTGTAGGTGACAAATAAAATGTGATTTGAATGATTTGGACTTGATTTGATTTTAGTGAGTTTGGTACACATCCAGAGGATAATAAGCCATCTATTATGTTCAACATACAGTAGGCGGGCCAAGCACAGGAAGTAGCTCTTTCAGTAGTTTAGTTGTAATAGGATCCAGTAGGCAGCTGGAAGGTTTAGAGGCCATGATTATTTTTGTGAATGTGTCGAGAGATACAGGATTAAAAAACTTGAGTGTTTCCATTGATCCTAGGTCCTGGCTGTTCTGTGCAGACTCATGAAAACTGAGTTTTGGAGAAATACGCATATTCGAAGAGGAGATCTTTTCGTCAAAGATGTTCATGAATTCTTCCCTGCTGAAGTAAAGGTCATCATCACGGGGAATGCTGCTTTTTAGTTACCTTTACGACAGAATCAAAAAAAAAAGTGAGATTGTTTTGGAAAAGTAGGCTGATCAAGCAGCAGTGAGGCTCTTCGATATTGCACGGTACTGTCTTTCCAAGATAGTTGGAAGACTTCCAGTTTGGTGGAGCGGCATTTCCGTTCCAATTTTCTGGAAGATTGCTTCAGTGACCTGGTATTTTCTGTATACCAAGGAGCTAGTTTCTTGTAACAATTTTTTTTTGAGGTGCGACTGCATCTCAGGTATTATTAAGGTTAAGTTTAGATCCTCTGTTCGGTGGTAACTGATTTTTGTACTCCGACGTCCTTGGGTAGGAATCTTTGGGTTGTCTGAGAATTTATAGTGCAGCTTTTGATAGTCCTTGGTTGGGGTCTGAGCAAATTATTTGTTGCGATTGCAAACATAATAAGATGGTGGTCCGATAGTTCATGATTATGTGGAAAAACATTTAGATCGACAATATTTATTCCACGGGACAAAACTAGATCCAGGAAATTGTGGCAATGCGTAGGTCCTGAGACATGTTAGAGAAAACCAACTGAGTCGACGATGGCTCTGAAAGCCTTTTGGAGTGGGTCTGTGGACTTTTCCAGGAGGCCTGTAAACAAACTATTAAAAGTGTGTCATGGTTATCGTGGGTTAAGGAGGACCAATATGCAGCTGGACTGGTTTTGTTCATTCTGAACATTTATTAACTAAAATGATTACCAAAACAACAAAACGAAACACGAAACAGTCTTGAAAGGCTCACTCAGCAAAACAAGAAACAATCTCCCACAATTAAACAGACAAACACACCCAACTAATATAGGACTTCCAATCAAAGGCAACACCACACAGCTGCCTTCAATTGTAAGTCCACCCCAATTAACTCAACATAGAAATAGATCAACCAGACTACACATAGAAATACATCAACATAGACCATAACTCAAAACCCGGAAATAATAAATCAAACGCCCTCCGAACTAACGCACCACCCTGAACCACATAAAACAAATACCCTCTGCCACGTCCTGACCAAACTAAAATGACAATTAACCCTTATACTGGCCAGGACGTGACAAAGTGATTGAGTAGGCTGCATAGATTTCCTGACTAAAAGCTCAAAAGACAAAAACACTCGTTATTTTTTCGTAAATTGAAGTTTGCTGTCGTAAATGTTAGAAACACCTCCGCCTTTGCGGGATGCATCGGAGGATATGGTCACTAGTGTAACCAGGAGGAGAGGCCTCATTTAACACAGTAAATTCATCAACCTTGAGCCATTTTCAGTCAGGCCAATCACATCAAGTTTATCATTAGTTCATTGTTCATTGACTATGACTGCCTTGGAAGTGAGGGATCTAACATTAAGCAGTTATATTTTGAGATGTGAGCTATTATCACAATCTCTTTCAATAATGACAGGAATGGAGGAGGTCTTTATTTCAGTGAGATTGCTAAGGTGAACACCGCCATGTTTAGTTTTGCCTGACCTAGATCGAGGCACAGACACGGTCTCAATGGGGATAGCTGAGGTCACTACACTGACTGTGCTAGTGGCAGACTCCACTAAGCTGGCAGGCTGGCTAACAGCCTGCTGCCTGGCCTGCACCCTCTCTCATTGTGGATCTAGAGGAGTTAGAACCCGGTCTATGTTGATAGACAAGATGAGAACATCGCTCCAGCTTGGATAGAGTCCGTCACTCCTCAGCAGGTCAGGCTTGGTCCTGTTTGTGGGGGAGTCCCATAAAGAGGGCCAGTTAGGTACAAATTCTATCTTTTGGGAGGGGCAGAAAACAGTTTTCAACCAGCGATTGAGTTGTGCGAGTCTGCTGTAGAGCTCATCACTCTCCCTAATTGGGAGACGGCCTGAGACAATTACTCGATGCCAACACGTCTTTTTAGATAAGTTACACACTGAAGTTATGTTGCGCTTGGTGACCTCTGACTGTTTCATCCTAACATTGTTGGTGCCGACGTGGACAACAATATCCCTATACCATCTACACTTGCCACTTTTAGCCTCAGCCAGCACCATCTTCAGATTATCCTTCACGTCGGTAGCCCTGGCCCCTGGTAAACAATGTATGATCACTGGATGATTCTTTTTAAGTCTAATATTGCGGGTAATGGAGTCGCCAATGACTAGGGATTTCAATTTGTCAGAGCTAATGGTGGTCAAACCGGTTCAAACTTTCTCTCGGCTGAATGAGCGACACTGGTTGAGCATGCCGATAGCATTTTTTTCCAGAAGCCATGTGAAAATTGTCTGGCTGTGGGGACTGTGCAGGGGGATTAACACTACTACCTGTATTTACTGGTGGCACAGATGCTGTATCATCCTTTCCTACAGTTAAATTGCCCTTGCCTAACGATTGCGTCTGAAGCCTGAGCGTGCAACTCGACTATTCTCACATTACGGCGATACTTCTCCTGTATATTATGAGTGCAATGAGAAGGAATAATGTTACTTAGCTTTTTTCGGCTGGAGGAGGTCCTGCAGATAAAGCGTCCTCTGTGGAAAAAGTTGAATTAAAAAAGTTGTGTGAGGACAAAACTAAGACGTTGGTAAGTTTGTTAAATACAGAGTTTAATTAAATAGTTATTAAGAGTAAAAAGCTAAAAAGTTTGGCATGTAGCTAAGTAGCAACAAACAGTACAGCAGTACGTAGACAACGTGGAAGTGTGTTGTGTCACCGGTCACGTGAGTTACTGGCTATCCCCAATCTGGCTGGATTGCAATCGGAAATACACATCACTCTGCAAACCAACACAATGTGACTTGCAGGCCTGATTTAGCCTGTAAAGTTAAACCATGAGTTTCAGGCTGCTGTATTAGGGTAGAAAATATTTATTGGATTCTCTTAAATAATAACATTTTAATGATAACATGTTCACTTAGGATCTCACTTGGTTAAGGCCACAGAACTGAACATGAAGGAATATAACAACCATGTATCAAGCAAACACAGTTATGGGTGGTACTGGTATCTACAAAATGTACTTGAAAGGCACCTTGGAAAATATGCTAATAATGCTGAACACTTTATTAGCATAACATGTCTTTAGAGAATCTAAAATGGTTCCCCTATGCCAGGGATGGGCAACGCCAGTCCTCTGGGGCCGGAGTGGTGTCACACGTTTGCCTAACGCACCTAATCAACTATTCATGATCTTCACTTTAGAATGCAATTAGTTCAATTAGCTTGGATGTTTGCTATGAAAAAGTGTGGCACCACTCAGGCCCCCCGAGGACTGGAGTTGCCCATCCCTACACTAACACATCGCTCTGAAAAAACGTATTTGGTTCAAATGGGTACCTTTATTTTTGAGAGTGTATAATTCACTACTTTGCATCTTTATCTAATTGGAACACTATCACCTTTGGAACAGCTTGGGTTTTAATGTGGTCCAGATGGTTCTGCGTTTGGAGCATGGTCCCGGTCAAACCGAGGTTGTTGGTTCACAGCCCACATGTCCCACATACAATGAATATCCATTTTATCCGTACAACACGTTTGGAATAGTGAAAGATTAATCGACTTTCTGTTAGCTTCTAAACGATATGATGTTGTGTTATAATTCTAAGTGTGTCCTGGCGTACCGAGCCGCGTGGCATCACACTGTGTGGGCTATCTGTCTGGCCCCATTTGATCCTGTCTCAACCTGCCCAGGGCTCCAGCCTTGCTCTTCCTGCAGCTCAGTCTATGATTAATACACCCTGGTTCAAGCACACACACACACACACAGGCACACACGCACACACACGCACACACACACACACACACACACACACACACACACACACACACACACACACACACACACACACACACACACACACACACACACACACACACACACACACACACAGGTGATGACTGGTGGTAGGGTAATTCATGTGATGTATGTCCTCCCCCTCATGATTCACCCCGATTAGATCTGCCTGTACCTCTACCTCAGCCTCTACCTCAGCCTCCACCCCAGACTCTACCTCATTCTCCATATCAGACTCTACCCCAGCCTCTACCTCCCTCTCCACCTCAGCCTCTAACTCAGCCTCTACATCAGCCTCAGGTTCATATGAGACAAACTCCTCTGTTTGGTCCTGAAATAATTCCACCCCTCCTGGCGCCCTGGTAAACAAAACAATAGCCTCATTATATTAATCATGCTTTTATACTAAAGGACAGCAAAGTGCCTGCTCCCATTATGGAAGGACAGAGGACACATAAACAGACATATTTTCATATTTGGCCTCCATTCTATTTTTGTGTATATTATATTCAACAAGGCCAGTCCCACCATTAAGATAGAGAGCCCTGGTCAAGAGGCAACATCACAATCACCCAAACAAATGCTTGTTTTTTAAAGTTATAACTAGGTTATTATGTAGCTTTGTGGGTTAATTTAATTTCAATTTAATTTCATGTTAATTTAAGCTAGAGATGTAACAGACAGACAGACAGACAGACAGACAGACAGACAGACAGACAGACAGACAGACAGACAGACAGACAGAGTGTTGATGTGAAATGGGCTGTAGTGTAGTTAGTAACGGTCAGATGTGTTTAAACATGCTCGTCAGGGATTTCACAGCTGTTTGTGTTGTCTATGTCTGGGATCTGTCTCTCACAGACACACGCCTGGCTGGTCAGTATTGATGGAAATGCCAGGGGTGTTGAAAGACAGATCTGACGATTCCATATTCTTCATGATCGGAAACGATGTATGTTGACAAACGGCTGGAGTAGAAACGCCAGGTGCTTACTCAATTCATCAAGGCACAACATAATGTAGTGACCCTCTAGCTCTATCATGTGGGGGGGCTCATGGGTAATGTATGGGGGGAGGAGTTTCCCCTATTTCAGATAGCTGAGACGCCATTCATTTTGGGGCTGTTGATGGGGATCTGAGCAAGATCGAGACAGACCAAGACTTAATGGACGGTATAAAAGTTTTACAAATATTTTTGTTGTTGGGGGAGGGGGGATAACGTCTCCTCTGAGTTGAACCAACTTATACATTGAGCCAGGCACGTTTATTGTTTTGGGCAACCCTTCTATAACCCTGTGTTAGCCTGCATTTTGAGGGCATTTAAACCCGGTTGCAATATGAGTTAAAGTCTCCTCGTTCTAGCTAAGGAGTGGACCCGCTAATGCCACACTGGTGCTCAGAATTGGGATTATCCAAGCCTCCGCCCCCCTCACGCTAGCTAGCTAGCTACTGGAGAGAAGACGACGGGATAGATACAATCGAGAAAACAATGGATCACTGTACTACCTTTACTCCTCCGGAGGTGCCAAATAAGTGGTCATCAGATGAAGCTCCAGTCCTGAGAAGAAAATAGATCAGGGGATTCCCACAGACATCCTCAGCTACTCTGCTAACCGAGTTACCTCAGGTAATAATGAAAGCGACTTTCCAGTTCACCCCGCCCGCGAGGATGAGCCTCGTGGAGCAGCCAACGCACCAAAACAAACAATATGGCATCTCCCATGTTATCCATGCTGGCAGCGACAACATGAAAGAAAAAAAACCTGTTCGTATCTCAGAACTAGAGGGTAACAGCGCAAGTAGAGTTGAAGAGGGTTCCATGCAGACAACGGGCACGATGATGGAAAGGGCCTTTGAGCAGATCTTCAGAGGCCCCAGGAACAGTGGGTTGGTGGGAGATGGGGAGAGAGAGCCCCGACATGGGCCTGAGACGTCTGGAAGGCAGAGATTAGGATGCAAACTAAGAGTTAGCCATGCTAGCAAACCCGAATGCACATTTCCTTATGACAGAGAGGCTATCCGGACGCACAGATGAAGATGCTGTTAGTTATGCTGTGCCTCAAGCTCCAGTTAGCCAGCGTTGTAGGGAGAGGCTAGGAAAGCTCTACTAGATGTGATGGTGGGCGATCTGAATAACCCCCAAGCAATAGTCAGGGCCTTGGAGAGGCGCTTTTGGAACACCACGCGCACTGCAGTGATGCAACAGAGGTTCAATGTAAGATACAGAGCCCCTGGAGAGAAGCTGGGTGTGTTTGCAGCACTACACTACCTGGCACGAAGATGTTACCCTGAGTTTGATAACGCTACCAGATCAGTGTTAACCAGAGATGCGTTCCTCCGTGGCCTACTTCCCATGCTCCTACGCCAGCAAGTTTGGCTCAACAACCCTCAGACACTGGAGGCAGCTTTAAAGTGGGTGCAGGAAGTGGAAGACATACTCATCGAAAGGCTTTGGCTGCTCCCCTAACCAAGTGATGACTTTCCCTCAGACTCGTGCCCTCCAACCCCATGGACCATCTTCCTTAGGCACTGCTCCAGTGTGCCCACCTTCCTTCAACTTGATATCTCAAGAGGACCAACAACAACAGATCTGCTACTAGTGTCGCCAGAGAGGCCACACAGGGCGTTATTGTCCAGCCCCTGACTCCACCCTTGTGGCCCCTACTTCAGAAAATACATGTTTAGATAAAACTGTACTAAATATATTCACATGTTACCAAATAACTGATTAATACACACTGTTATGCAATGAAAGTCTACAGCTACAGTAGCCTCAACAGCACCCTCTAGGGTAGCACTATGGTGTAGATAGAGGACAGCTATTCTCCATCCTCCTCTGGGTACATTAACTTCAATTGAAAATCTAGGAGGCTTATGGTTCTCAACCCATTCCATAGACTTACACAGTGATAATGACGACTTCTGGAGGACGTTCTCCAACCTATCAAAGGTCTTGCAGTATGAACTGACATGCTGTCCATTCAATCAAAGGATCAGAGAATTAATCTAGTACTGAAAGCATAACCTACAGCAAGCTAGCACTGCATTGCAGACAGAGAGAAAGACAATAGGAACTGTTTTTAACAAATTAATTTCTTCAAATTTAAGGAGAAGCAGCAGAGAGAGAGCTAGCTTTCATTGTAATTTTTCTTATTATTATTAGTTTACCTTTAATTTACTTAGCTAATGCAGCTAATTTAGCCTACTCAACAACTTGACTCAAACAGAGAGGAATGCTATTTATGTTAGCTAGCTGGCTAAGGCTATCCAACGCTGCAACTCTTCCAAGTCAAGGTAAGCTTTCGGTTTTATAAATGTATTGCCACTGCTTGCTGTACACTGTACTGCATGATTGTACACATGGATTGGATTGTGGGTTTACTAACGCGTTAGTTCTAGTTTATTAACTATAACATTAATATGGTGACAACGATGTAAGCTGTGTAGCAGTTAGCGGTTATGGTATGAAGGTTTGGCTTTGAAAGGTTTTGTGCCTGGTCACAGACTGCTGTTGTGTTGTGCACTAAAGTCCACAAGCGAAGGGAAAAGGTGAGAGGAGGAGAGCATATAGATGTGAGAAGGAATTATACAACGAGCAAAGTGATGATGCTATATTTGGCTGCTATGAAAGGGAACTGTGTATTTGGGTGATCAGGGGTGCATTCATTCAGGCGATTCTGTTTCAAAACGTTTCTTAAACAATAGAAAACAGAACGAAACTGCGAGTTACCTACCTGAAATTGTCCAATAGAAACTCTAATTTTAGTTGCAAAATGTTTTGCAACTGTTTGGACTAATGATTAGGGCTTTATGTAGAGTGGCCAGTAAAAGGGACATGACAGCCTGCTTGGAGTTTGCCAAAAGGCACCTAAAGAACTCTCAGACCATGAGAAACAAGATTTTCTGGTCTGATGAAACCAAGATTGAACTCTTTGGACTGAATGCTGTCATGACTGACCACGAGAATCCAAATAGGTCAGATTAGGTTTGCAGTGAATAACTTCAATCAGACCCCCTTTCACCTGTAGAGTGGAAAGGAAAGAACTAGTGGGGATGGACACGCACGACCTGTTGTAAATCAAAGGAGAAGATCCAGGCCTGTACTCTCCAAATTCACTAAAGGAATGTGCTTTGTCTCAACATACCTTTTTCCCGCTGAAACTCTAACACGTCCAAAATCGAATACTGGAACAATATTTCCAACGTAGAACGTGGGGAATGGTCAGAGGCGATCTATAGAACACTAATGCCATTTTGTTTGTTATTTTGTGATTCCATGAAAAATGTTATAAAGGAAATACTGTAACTTGGAAAGTATACCCACTACATAGATTAAGTTTCCATACTATGTGTTGTGCATGTAATATGAAAATTATGAAAGTGTTTCTGTTAAGAGAGGTATGTGATTTGAGAAATGATAAGAGATAATTGTTTTCCATAACTTTGCACAGTGAGTAATCACCACCCCGAAGTGAGGTCAGGGAACTGCCCCTTTCAAGCAAAAGGTATAAATGACGGGTTACACATAGAACCAGAAAAAGTGTGAAGCTGCAGCTACACGTTTAAAATGGTTTGAACTTTGAATCTCAACACGAGTTGGAGACGATAAACTCACATCCCGGAACAATCACTGGTACGGCTGATTAGCTGTACCAGTAAAGTATCTTCGAAAGCGAATTTAATTAGGACCATCCTATTACTCTGCTCAAACCATCGGAATGGAAGGAAAATCAACTCAGTAGTTCTGTTCAGTACTACACGACAAGGCACCAGATACCGGACAACTACGAAGAAGGACAACAGTAGAAGAGTTGTTGGAACCATTTGGGACAATCAGAGCCTTACAAGTCTGCCACAAAAAAAGGCCCAACCGTCTTTCCAAGGCTGCCCCGTTCAGCGAGAGATCCCTGGCGAACCCAGGCATTTCACGTAAATACATTCATGATTTCTTGCTCAAAGCGGGCGGCGGTTTGTGTACAAAGTATATGGTTATTGTAGGTGAGAGTAGTTTCTGAATGTGGCCATGTTAAGTGTCTCTGTCCCTCTCTCTCCCTCTCCATCTCTTCCTTAACAAGCATCCATGTTGTTGCCATTCCGCTAGGGACCTGTTCTCAGCGTATTACGTCTCCAGTCAATAACCGGTGCAGAGTGTGTGTGTTTATCCTGTGTTCCCATTTAATCAGCTAGTAAATAAATAATTAAACCAATTTGTGTAGTACTGAATCATAAGTAAGGCTCTGGTTTTTGCAGATGCAAGGTGGTTACAACTGTTCAGAATGGTTATGATTAATAAGTTGACTGTTTATAGATGTGATAGGTAAAAACCTTTTAGAGTTTATTGTGTTGGAGGAAACAACATACACCTGGTGACCGTGTCAGCGTGCACTGCGCCCGGCCCACCACAGGGGTCGCTAGTTCGCGATGGGACAAGGACATTCCTGCCGGCCAAACCCTCCCCTAACCCGGAAGGCACTGGACCAATTGTGCACCGCCCATTGGGTCTCCTGGTCACGGCCGGCTGCAACAGAGCCTGGACTCAAACCCAGAATCTCTAGTGGCACAGCTATCACTGCGATGCAGTGCCTTAGACCACTGCGCCTCTCAGGAGGCCTTAATAAGTTGACTTTTTAAAGATGTGATAGGTTTTAGAGTTTCATTCGGGAGATGGTACCTCTTTAAAGAACCGCTCTTATGGTGCCCCAGATCCTAATGAGTTAATTGTTGCATGATTAATTTAATCGGATACCAATTAAACATAGTTAGTTAATTAGATAAATTACAGTCTTCAGATTAATGTTAAAGTCAAGTCACGACAATGCCAAGCGTCACATCTGGAGGAAACCTGGCACCATCCCTACGGTGAAGCATGGTAGTGGGAGCATCATGCTGTGGTGATGTTTTTCAGCGGCAGGGACAAGGAGACTAGTCAGTGTCGAGGGAAAGATGAATGGAGCAAAGTACAGAGAGATCCTTGATAAAAACTCCAGACCGCTCAGGACCTCAGACTGGGGCTGAGGTTTACCTTCTAACAGGGCAATGACCCTAAACACACAGCCAAGACAACACAGGAGTGGCTTCGGGACAAGTCTCTGAATGTCCTTGAGTGGCCCAGCCATAGCCCGGACTTGAATCCAATCGAACATCTCTGGAGAGACCTGAAAATAGCTGTGCAGCGATGCTCCCCATCCAACCTGACAGAGCTTGAGAGGATCTGCAGAGTAGAACGGGATAAACTCCCCAATTACAGGTGTGCCAAGACTCGAGGCTGCAATCACTGCCAAAAGTGCTTCAACAAAGTACTGAGTAAATGTTCTGAATACTTATCTAAATGTCATATTTCCCCCACAAAAATTATACATTTGTAAAAAATGCCCCAAAAAGTTTTTGCTTTGTCATTATGGGGTATTGTGTGTAGATTGATGAGGGAAAAAAACGATTTAATCCATTTTAGAATAAGGCTGTAATGTAACAACATGTGGACAAAGTCAAGGGGTCTGAATACTTTCTGGATGCACTGTATACACCTAATTTGTTTACAGAGAAGTAGCATGGTATTTGGTCAAACACCATTTTTTGCTATGCGCTGGCAGCAAGCTGATAGGTCTGCTGTTAGAACCAGTAAAGGCAGCTTTACCATTCTTGGGTAGCGGAATGACTGGCTTCCCTCTAGACCTGAGGACAAAGACTTTCCTCTAGGCTCAGATTAAAGATTTGACTGATAGGAGTAGCTATAGACTCAGTTACCATCCACAATAGCTTTCCATCTACACTGAACACAAATATAAACGCAACGTGTAAAGTGTTGGTCCCATGTTTCATGAGCTGAAAGAAAAGATCCCAGAAATGTTCCCTTTGCACAAAAAGCTTATTTCTCTCAAGTTGTGTGCACAATTTTGTTTACATCCCTGTTAGTGAGCATTTTTATATCCAGCAACTTTGCACAGCCATTGAAGCGGAGTGGGACAACATTCCACAGGCCACAATCAACAGCCTGATCAACTCTATGCGAAGGAGACACTGCATGATGCAAATGGTGGTCATTCCAGATACTATCTTTTCTGATCCTCACCCCTACCTTTCTTTAAGGTATCTGTGACCAACAGATGCCTATATGTATTCCCAGTCATGTAAAATCCATAGATTAGGGCCTAATTCATTTATTTCAATTCATTGATTTCCTTTTATGAACTGTAACTCAGTACATTCTTTGAAATTGTTGCCATGTTGCATTTATATTTTGTTCAGTGTATATATAAATTGTCAATGCCAGGAAGTTTGTTGTTATTCATCGATAACAATAATTTTCCCACCTCTCCCACACTAACTTTACATAATTTTCTTTCATTATTTGTTTATTTATGCATGAGTGGAATGGCTCACTCTTCGTTGTTTGCATTTCCTGCCTAATATTTGCCAACATCAAATAGTCTTGTGATGAATAAGCCATCTGATTCAATGAAAGATGGAGTTGAATTTGTCTTTCGGCCCATCATTTTATTTAAAGTACTCCAAAGTTTTTTCCATAATTCTTTATCATTGATCTTGACTTCATAATACAGTTTTTTATTATTTTTGTTAAGTCACATAATTTCTCAATTTGCATTACGTCAGCCTGTCACGTCCTGACGGGGTGTTTTTGGGTGGTTTTCTATTTCTAAATTCTAGTTGTTCTATTTCTATGTTTTTTTGGTGGGGTTGATCTCCATATGGAAAAAAACAACATAGAAATAGAAAAACTAGAACTTAAACATAGAAATAGAATTGGAGATCAATTGTAGATCAACCCAAAAAACAACAACATAGAAATAGAAAAACTAGAACTTAAACATAGAAATAGAAAACCACCCAAAAACACCCCCTGTCACGCCCTGACCTACTCTACTATAGAAAATGACATTTTACAAGGGTCAGGACGTGACAGTACCCCCCCCCCAAGGTGCAGACTCCGAATGCAAAAAAAACAACAACAACAACAAAAGAAACCACAAAACAAAAAGGGAGAGTAGGGAGGGTGACAATTGTCTATGGCGGCTCTAGTACAGTACCCAGAACCTTACCATCCAGCAGATCCTCCAGCAGCGGAGGTGGCTCTGGTTCGGGGCGTAACCCCCGTTCCGCCCGCAGATCCCTCTGCTTCTGTACCACCGGACCGTGGATTGTCGTCGGATGAAACAGACTGTAGATCATCGCCGGAGGTTCTGTATTGCAGACCGCCGCTGGAGGCTCTGGGCTGCAGACCGCCGCTGAAGACTCTGGGCTGCAGACCGCCGCTGAAGACTCTGGGCTGCAGACCGCCGCTGAAGACTCTGGGCTGCAGACCGCCGCTGAAGACTCTGGGCTGCAGACCGCCGCTGAAGACTCTGGGCTGCAGACCGCCGCTAAAGACTCTGGGCTGCAGACCGCCGTTGGAGGTTCTGGACTAGTGACCGTTGCTGCTGGCTCCATGCCATGGATCGTCTCTACAGGTTCCGCACCCTGGATCATCACTGGAGCCTTCTTACCATGGATTATCTCTACAGGTGCCGGGCCATGGATTATTCCTACAGGCTTCGTGCCATGGTTTATCCCTACAGGCTCCAGACCATTTATAATCCCTCCAGGCTTTTTGCCAAGGATTATCTCTACAGGTTCCGGGCCATGGATTACCTCTGCAGGCTTCGTGCCATGGAACATCCCTACAGGCTCCGGGCCATGGATCATCACGAGAGGCTTAGTGCCATGGATCATCTCTACAGGCGTCGGACCATCGATTATCACTGGAGGCTTTGTACGTGGAGCTGGAACCGGTCTCACCGGACTGGGGAGACGCACTGAGGACCGAGTGCTCAAAGCAGGCACCGGCCGTACTGGGTTATGGATGCGCACTGGAGGGAGAGTGCGAAGAACAGGCACAGGACGTACTGGATTCTGGAGGAGCACTGGAGGGAGAGCGCGAGGAGCAGGCACAGGACGTACTTTGCTATGGAGGCGCACTGGAGAGAGAGTGCGAGAGGCAGGCACATGCTCACCACAATAAGCACGGGGAGTTGACTCAGGCCTCACCCCTGGCCCAGCCAAACTACCCGTGTGCCCCCCCCCAAAAAATGTGGGGCTGCCTCTCGTTCTTCCCAGGTAGGCTTCGATATTGCTCGATTACCTGTCCCCAAGTCCAGTTTCTCCTCTCCGTCCACTCCTTATGTGACCAGGTGTCCATTTCTGCCTGGGCACGCCGCTTGAGCCAATCATGGTGGGTAGTTCTGTAACGTGGGTCGTATAAAGGGGACCAAGGCGCGGCGTGTAGAGTGCTCATACTTTTCTTTAATGAAACACTTAACCAATAAACAACAAAATGACAGCCAACAGTTCCATCAGGTACACTTGACAAAACAGAAAACAACTACCCACAAACACGCTAGAAAAAAACCCAGCTTAAATATGATCTCCAATTAGAGGTAACGAGGACCAGCTGCCTCCAATTGGAGATCAACCCCCCCCAAAAAAACCATAGAAATAGAAAAACATTGCTTATACACTATTTTAGGCCCAGCTTTGATGTCACCCCTAATGTCACCCCATTGACACAGGCAATGCACGCCCCATCCGCCAACGCCACAGACAGATGCCCTACGCCCACCAAGCCACAGCAGATGACCTCATAGAACAGTTGGCGTCTACCGACACCATCGAACCGTCTGATAGTGCGTGGGCCTCCCCCATAGTCATGGTCCTCAAAAAGGATGGAACATGCAGGTTCTGGGCTGACTATCGGCAACTGAACGACAAGACGGTGCCTCGGATAGACGAGTGCCTCGATTATGTTCCTGGCTCAGCATAGTTCTCTTCCCTGGATCTATGGAGTGGATACTGGCAGACAAAGCGAAGGCTTCCTTCACCACAGGATAAGGCAATTTACCACTATGCCATTCGGCTTGTGCAACACCCCTGCCACCTTCGACAGGCTAGCCCTTATGAATGTGTGGTGTACTTTGTCGTGACGTTGTATTAGTTAATGTGACGACTGTTGCTCATCGAATGATTAACGGTTTATAATTACGTGATTAAATGAATTAAGCAATGAATCAAGCAATTATTAACTCATTAACCTGGGGCACCATGGGAACATTGTTTTGATTGAGTTTCTATTTCCCAAATTAACTCAAAGGATATCAGAATATCGATTACAACAGTCGCTAAATTAATCAATTTCCTCTACAGTCTCATAATCTGAAAGTCGTATAATCCGGGAATCTGCACGGACCCGGGCTTTACCACTGAATTTACCACACCAATCTTAGTTGATTATTTATTTACTAGCAAGCTAAAATGATGATAAAAATGCACATACACAAAACACAGTCTAGCTATTGATTAGGACTTAGTATAACGGGCCAACACACTATGGCGCTTGTTACCCAAAATGGGGATTTTAAAGAGAGAGAAAGAAAGGAAGTACACGAGAGAAATATACATTTGGGTTCATTTGTCAGCCATGCTTATTTAAAATTAGCCTTGCCCCGAACTGCCGCTCTTATGGGTCAGAATATAATGATGTAATTACGTGTTGGAGTTCTCAGGTGGGAAGCTCCGCGTGGGTCGTTTAGGCTTCTAAATGACGCAGTTCTCCGGCGCAACTCTCTGGTTGTCCTCACGATGTCAGTGTCCTTCTTGGCTAAGTGGTCTGATCCTCACCCTTGATCGGAAAGGGGTCTTCTGAGGACAGACAGCTCTGTAGCTCAGAGCTCACAGCTTCGGCTCGAATGGTGTCGATACCACGATTCAATGGAGAGTGGAGGCTGGGTGGTTCGGCTTGAATTCACCCGCTTAGACACAGCTACTCGTCCGTAGCTCGTGTAGAAAAATATTTCTTTGTCTTCAACCTTGTGTTTCGTTTTGGGGTTCGTCGACTTTGTTAGACCTTAGCTGCAGCTTGGGGTCAATCGTCTTCTATGTTAATTCTTCACTCTCCTGTCTTATACCCTCGGGTCAGAAGTGGGTGTAACAGCCTTTAGGGCAATTCTCTGGGCGGACCAAGTAAAGGGGGCAAGGCTTAGATTTGGCTAAAAATCCGATTTTAGACACTAACTTCACATTTCATCTTTATCAAAACATTCTGTTTGATTTGGATATTTTCCAAACAGCGTACAATGTATAAACATCAGGCATATACTGGGAAAACTCTTAAAGGTACAATGTTTTCATAATAACGTCATCTCTTAACCTTTAAAAACAAATACAAAAGTTACATACATTTTAATATTCCACTTTTCGTCATAACCACCATTGTGGCTGACGGAAACCATTGTTCCAAAGTCCCTTTATTGCATGTTTAATGTTCTGAGGCCAGTTCTCCATTGTTAGGACAAAGGAATTTCTCTGTATTATGGGCATGAGGTGTCATAAAACCCCCACATCTTCAGACCCCTAGATCTCTCCTCCTCTGTTGGGGGTTTGGGAGATAATCTGTAGGGTGGTGGTCTCCTGTACCCTGACCTGATCAGGACAGTCATGACAACTTTGATGACCTACTGGTCCATGTCTTGGGGGTAGAAGCTGTTTAGAAGCCTGTTGGACCTAGACTTGGCGCTCCGGTACCACTTGCCATGCTGTAACAGAGTGAACAGTCTATGACTAGGGGGGCTGAAGTCTTTGACAATTTCTTGGGCCTTCCTCTTACACTGCCTGGTATAGAGGTCCTGGATGGCAGGAAGCTTGGCCCCAGTGATGTACTGGCTGTACGCAGTACCCTCTGCAGTACCCTTCCTTTATTGACCCCCCTTAAACGTAGCAGACATATACCAGGAGCTGTGCCAGGCCTGCCATGTCTGTTGACTCATCCAGCTGTAATGCATAGAATTCACTGGCTTGTATACAAAGCAGTAATTGTTTCAAAACATCTCCTGCCATGTCGCTGATGCGTCGTGAAACAGTGTTGTTTGATGATGACACATGAAGACAGAGTTCTTTTGGCCTTTTCCCCCAGCATTGTCCCAGCCATATCTGTGCCAGCAGGAGGAATTAAGTCCTCCACAATAGTATGGGGCTTGTCTGTCCTAGCCACTCGGTAGCTCACCATATAAGATGCTTCTAGCCCCTCTTTATTAATGGTATCTGTTGCTTTTATACATGTCATACTACTCGAAAGTTGTATTAATTCTCACTCAAAAAACTCCCGTGGCTTATTTTTCAAATTGGCATGTTTCGTTTCTAAATGTCTGCGCAAGAGTGAAGGTTTCATCGAGTTGTGAGATAGTACTTTTGCACATATAACACACTGTGGCTGAGGAAAGGCACTAGTCCCAATATAAGTGAACCCCAAATCAATGTTGTTCTCATCATATTTGCACCTCTTTGATGGTCCAACGTCCCTGTCTGTTGTTCAGTGCTTCCCCGGGTAAGGGAGCAGTAGCTCTTCAGCTGCATCAGATTCACAACTGTCAGTGTCCATGCTAGCTGGGCTAACAACAAATGTAGAATTATTGTTGCTAGCATTGGATGTATTGTGGAAGCAGAACAACTTGTGTCGTCGACATGTGCAGATGTAGTACTGCTGGTAGTAGCAGCACTACCGGTAGCAGCAGTACTATCAGTAGAGCTGGTATGTGTCTCTATGGTCGCAGGCTTTACTTTTTTTAACCATTTCTCTATTTTCTAGCAAGCGGAATGAGCAGCAGCTACGGACCGTTAGCGGAATTCCCGCGAGAGAGTAACGGTTAATGTGATTGGATGTTAACTATTTGACTAGGCTACCTGTATTTAACATTGTGTTATTATTTCGCTGAACACTAGATGGTTTAATTTTATTTTTGGCAGTGAAACGAGGCTACTCAGGCGAGAAAAAAAACTCACCCAAATGTATAGCCCCGTTGTAAAATATAAATGTACTGGTTGAAAACGTGATTTTTAAAATTTATTTATATTTTTTTATCACATTTTTATTTGGCGTACCCCCGACGGCATTGCGTGTACCCATGGGGGTACGCATTCCCCAGTTTGGGAATACCTGCTGTAGCCTAACTCTCCCATGGCTCCTGTTAGAGCTGCAGAGCACCGACAGACAGACAGACAGACAGACAGACAGACAGACAGACAGACAGACAGACAGACAGACAGACAGACAGACAGACAGACAGACAGACAGACAGACAGACAGACAGACAGAATAACAGACAGAATAACAGACAGAATAACAGACAGAATAACAGACAGAATAACAGACAGACACTGAGCTGGCTAGTTGGCCAGAGCTCTGCTGTAAACTAACACTGAAAGCAGTGATGTCACTGGAACAGTGTGTAAACACCAGCACTTTCCTTTCCTTTGTCTCTGGCCTAGCCCTGAGTGGTATTGTACCTGTCTATTTATGGAAAAATCACACAGATTAACTCTAGTCATATCACAATTTACTTATTTAAATATGGCGCTGACTACTCCAGACGACTTGTTTTTAAAATCATATGAGCAAAAAATATTTCACTTTATTTGGAACGCTAAACCAGATTAAATTAAACTTGTCTGTTTATATAATAAATATGAGTTTGGGGGGCTGAAATTTTTAAATATTAAAGCATTAAACCTCTCACTAAAAGCTTTACTCATACATAAGTTATACTTAAACCCAAACTGCTTCTCCAGTAGATTACTAAGAAAGCCTCATTCATTGCTCAAAGATTGCCTTTTTTCCTTTATACAGAATACCATTTTTTTTATTTTTCAATTCAACCTTATTCAAAGTATCACCCTTTCTTAAACAAGCCATGCAAAGCTGGTTAAAATGTAAATGTTATCCTGTGCGCCATTGCATTTTTACAACAAGTCCTGCAGTACAATGAGTGTACCAAGTGGATCTTCTTAACTCAGGCTAGATGTGTACAGTAGACAGAACCACACGGCCAACCAACGGGCCTCGACAGCCCTCTCCGTACTTGTGTGTGTCGGTGGTTATTCTTCTGTTTCTGTGGGGATTCTTTTGTATCTGTGGTTGGGGTTGCTACTGGGTATTGTCTTACTGGCCACATTATTCCATAGAATCTGGCTCCGTGTGTTTTCTCTACAGATAACAGTTGTTCTTTCAGGGCAGACCGAGCGGGTCGACCGACGTTTCTCATTGAAATGACTCCAGAAGCCTATCTGCACCCCTCTCACTTGATCTAGATTAACCTGTTGACGTAGGTTTCTCTCTCTCTCTGTGTGTGTGTGTGTGTGTGTGTGTGTGTGTGCGTGTGCGTGTGCGTGTGTGTGTGTGAGAGAGAGAGAGCGCACGCTTGTGTGAAAGTGTGAGAAAGTGCTTGCGCATGGGAGTGCTTGCTTGTGTCGTACACACCGACGTCATCGTTCTTGAAAAGCTGCTGTTATTTGCTTAAGCCGTGAGAGCATGCATCTGTGTGCACCTCGTGAGCGCGTAAGAGCACGCGTGCACGTGTAGCCTACCTACACGCGTGTGCGTTTGTGTGTGTGTCCACTGCACTGACCACTCTCCCATAGGCTGATAGAGGACAGTGACAGACTAAGCATTGCATGCTCTTCTGCAGTCTAGCGCACCATGCCCAGCCAGTCAGACAGACTCAGTCTCTGACACACACGCACGCACGCACGCACACACACACACACACACACGCACACACACACACAGTGTCATAGGCCGAGACAGAGCATGTAGATATGATGGGACAGAGCCCAGCTCAGCAGCACATTACCAGGCAAGAGAAACATCACATTCTTACAGATCACATCACTTCACTGCATCTCACTGGTCAGTCTGAATGGATGAACACACAGCGAGCATATTATGGGTACAGACACGCACGCACTACTAGACACATGTAAACACACACACACATAGACACTCCACACACACGTGCATGCAAGCGTACACACACGACATGTACACACACGTACACACAGCCAGGCACCGCTGCCGAATTAGCTACACACGTAGGTAAGGTGAGGTTAGCTTTATAACAAGGCGACCTTGAAAGAGTACTTCAAAGATATAAATTACAATTCGATTCTTTTTCCATGAGTGTAAATGAGATGACACATACAGAAGTGGTTTGGGTTTCCTGAATAGAAACATGGAGAATGAGTAAACCTGTCATTCTGCCCAGCGGACTCGCAGCCCCCTACTGAGAGACTGATTGCTTTTCTCCTGCTGATGCTTTTTCTGAGAAAGAACAGTCCTCTTGGACTCGATGGTAGCTGTTGTCTTTTAATCGTCCTGTAGTGTCTGTATGGTTCACGGTGAGCGACGTAAATGATTCCCTCCATGGAAGGGAAATAAGGAACGTGACTAGGGCCGTGGCGGTCATGACATTTTGTCAGCCGGTGACTGTCAAGCAAATAACTGCCGGTCTCACGGTAATTGACCGTTAATTAACATGAACACATTTAGCATCTCCTGGCTTCCACACACAGGCTACAAGCCACTGATGCAGACCTTTGGAACATCTACATTTTAAAAAGTCTAATAAATCAATTTAATATAGCCTACACCAGGTATTCCCAAAATGCTGTCGGGGGTACGCCAAATAAAAATGTGATTAAAGTTATTTTTTTCAATTGCAAATTATTATTAGTATTTTTTTTTTTAAATCCACATTTTCAAACAGTACATTTATATTTTACAACAGGGCTATACATTTGGATGAGGTTTTTTCTCGCCTGAGTAGCCTCGTTTCACTGCCAAAAATTAAATTAAACCATCTAGTGTTCAGCGAAATAACAACACAATGTAAAATACAGGTAGCCTAGTCAAATAGTTAACATCCAATCACATTAACCGTTCCTCTCTCTCGGGAATTCCACTAACGGTCCGTATGTAGCCAAACGTAGCTGCTGCTCATGTTAGTATCTGTACTGATGGTGCAAAAGCCGTGACAGGGAGACATAGTGGAGTGGTAACGTGTGCAAGAAGTTGTTCCCAACGCCACTTGGGTACACTGCAACATCCACCGAGAGCCTCTTGCTGCCAAGGGAATGCCTGACAGCTCGAAAGACGTTTTGGACACTACAGTGAAAATGGTTAACTTTGTTAAAGCAAGGCCCCTGAATTGTCGTGTATTTTCGGCACTATGCAATGATATGAGCAGCGACCATGTACCTCTTTTACAATATACAGAAGTGCGCTGGTTATCAAGAGGCAAAGTATTGACACCTTTTTTTGAATTGAGAGTCGAGCTAAACGTTTTCTTTACTGACCATAATTTTCACTTGTCTGGTCGCTTGCATGATGATGAGTTTCTCACATGACTGGCCTATCTGGGGAATGTTTTTTCTTGCCTGAATGATCTGAATCTAGTATTACAGGGACTCTCCGCAATTATATTTAATGTGCGGGACAAAATTGAGGCTATGATTAGAAGTTGGAGCTCTTCTCTGTTTGCATTAACAAGGACAACACACAGGTTTTTCCATCATTGTATGATTTTTTGTGTGCAAATGAACTCAAGCTTACGGACAATGTCAAATGTGATAAGGCGAAGCACTGGAGTGAGTTGAGTGCGCAATTACGCAGGTACTTTTCCCGACACAAACAACTGGATTCGTTATCCCTTTCATGCCCTGCCTCCAGTCCACTTACCAATATCTGAACAAGAAAGCCTCATCGAAATTGCAAGAAGCGGTTCTGTGAAAATGTCATTTAATCAGAAGCCACTGCCAGGTTTCTGGATTGGGCTGCGCTCAGAATATATGGCAAATCGCGCTGTTAAGACACTGATACCCTTTGCAACCACGTACCTATGTGAGAGTGGATTCTCGGCCCTCACTAGCATGAAAACTAAATACAGGCACAGACTGTGTGTGGAAAATGATTTAAGACTGAGATCCTCTCCAATATAACCCAACATTGCAGAGTTATGTGCATCCTTTCAAGCACACCCTTCTCATTAACCTGTGGTGAGTTATTCACAATTTTATATGTAAGATGGTTAAATAAAGAGCAAAAGTATTAATTATCATTATATTATTATTTGTGCCTTGATCCTATAAAAGCTCTTTGTCACTTCTGACAAGCCGGGTTGTGACAAATACTCAGACTCATTCTTATGTTTAATAAATGTATCGTATAGTGTGTGTGGCAGACTTACAATGATGGCAAAAAACAGCATTTGAGAGAGCGCTGACCCTGGTGCTAGAGGGGGTACGCAGCTGGAGGTTGAATGCTTGAAGGGGTACGGGACTATGAAAAGTTTGGGAACCACTGTGCAACAGCAACTATGTGGTGGTAATCACTACAGCTCCGTTGCTCTTTCTGTGGAACAGAGATGACGTTAAGCTCTCTCTGTTGCTTTCTGTGGAACAGAGATAACGTTAAGCTTATTGATCCCCGAGTGACAGACAGACAGACAGACAGGCAGGCAGGCAGGCAGGCAGGCAGGCAGGCAGGCAGGCAGGCAGGCAGGCAGGCAGACAGACAGACAGACAGACAGACAGACAGACAGACAGACAGACAGGCAGGCAGACAGGCAGACAGACAAACAGACAGACAGACAGACAGACAGACAGACAGACAGACAGTTGTGCTAAAAAGCATGGAGTGGAGACCTGCTCGATCCGTCAGAGAATCAAATGCATATTTCATTGATGGTTTGTTGTTGTTTGAACAGTGGAGCCTTTTGATATTGTATTGGATGCCTTTTGTAGATGTTACAGGAAAAGACAAGCTCATCTCAGACAGACCCAATGTCAGACAGACCCAATGTCAGGGTCTACTGGGTCCCGTGGAACCCCGGTCCTACATCATACACAATGCGCTACATCATACAGTACAGAGCACACACTGGACACACTGTAACTTACAGCGATAACACAGTCTGTCTCAAATGGCACCCTATTCCCTACGTAGTGCACTACTTTAGTTTGTACGGTATAGGAATGTGGTGTCATTTGGGACGCAGCCACTCTACTTACTGTATAAAACATGACGGTGGGATTGATACCCTCTGCCATGCATATACAGTAGCTATAGCCCGACACTTTCTAATCCATATTTAAACAGTTAATGCTGTTGGTTATTGGCAATTCCACAGTAACGGAAGTACTTTAAAATGTATGCCAAACAAAAAGCAATGATTCCAAAATTAAACCATACAACTCAAGGGCGACTTTTAAAAATATTTTATAAAACACATTTACTTCAAGAACAGTGCAGATGCCAGGTTTGGTAACAGAATGACGGCACCTACCGCATAAACCGTAATTCTGTCACCAAACTTGGCATCTGCACTGTTCTTGAAGTAAATGTGTTTTTGTAAAATATTTTGGTGCATGGAGTTGTACGGTTTGTTTAATTTTAGAATCATTGTTTTTTGTTCGGAAATTCGTAAACGTTTTTGTAATTCTTCCGGTGGATATTTTTAAAAGTAGTCCTTTATGGTTTGTTTAAATTTGCAATCATAGGTTGTTGTTTGGCATACATTTTAAAGTGAAAAATCTGAGTTGCAGTGTAATTCCATTAACGTGGAATTGCCCTTATGTAAGTATACAGTACATCAATTAATACTGAACGGTGCAGTGAGAATATTTGATTACTCACTTACTCAGTCTATTTGAGTAAAACAGAGGTCTGTCTTCATAATAATGACATGGATCTTAAGAACTATGATGGTTTATGTGAGTGGCTGCTGAGTGGTGCTAATGTCTGTCTGTAATGACAAATCTATACTGCCTGCCCATATGGGAGATGAGTTTGGATAAATATTCTGAATGTCTATACGGTACGTGGACAGAGTGAGTCTGGGGATAAACGCTAGTTACTTCTTTGCAGTTGGGGGGGGGGGGGGGGGGGGGGGGGGGGGATGAGCTGGTCGGTGGATTGGTATTGACCAATATGGATTTTTAGAAAGAAATAACTGCAACAGTACTCATCAATCAAAGACCAGCAAACTATTAATGTGACACATGACTGTTGTCTCACTGGAGCGATGGAGGAGAGAGAGGAAGGGTTGAGAGGGAGAGAAAGAGAGAGCGATGGGGAAAGAGAACAAGAGAGGGGGGGAAAATAACAAAATATAGACGGAGAAAGACCCCTATCAGAGAGAGGGTTGCATTTTTGTTTGTATCAATGACTTGATAATACGGCCATACGATGAATTCCCTAGTGAGGGAACCAGACCATCTCATTTAGGCTCATGAAGAAATCCAAGGCCAGCGATCCGACACTGACCGCCTTAATGCCTTGTCCCCTCATGTTTAGCGAAATAAAGATGGAGTGGCTCCCTCTGAAGAAATAATGAGGGAATGAATGAATGAGAGAAAGAGAAGATGGATGGATGAAATCAGGACTGTGGTGACCAACAGTGGAGCCAGTGTAGTGTACAGTATGTCAGAGGAGATGGTGTGTCATCGGAGAGGAGAACCACCTCGAGATGGTTATCACAGTGAGAATGAGACGACCTGCTGAAATACAGTAGAGCCCCTGTACAGGTGGAAACTTACCTGATCTGGCCCCCTACCTGGAATGTCGACGTGCCCGCAAGCAAACACTCACACACACACACACACACACACGCGCGCATGCACCCACGCACACACACGCAGACAGGCACGTGCACACACACGTATGCACATGCGCGTGTGCACACACACACCACCACAGTCACACACACCTGTAGAGGATGTTAGGCCTATGGATGATTCAGCATATTCATTTTGTTTTTACAGTAGTATTGTAAGGCTGCGGTCAGAACAGTGGATCAATCTGAAAACTCCCTTGACCGTTTGGGGAGAATATTTTGGATCACCCCAAAACACAAAACATGCCCATTGTTCAACCAGGCCTTAGTTGCAAAGACAAACACACAAGACGAATGAGGTCAAACACGGTCCTACATGCAGTGGAACAGTTCATTCAATGGAATTTGATCGTCGAAGCTCCAGTGTGTCAGAAGAGGAATGCACATGGGAACGACTGTATCACAAGATAATTAGATAGACCTGTTATGAACACTGGTAAGTACAGGGTTGGACAAGTTTTCAAACAACAAGGGAGATCAAGACACAAGAGGGTCAAGAACATTACAGTAGCCGTATTGAAACAGGCTATTTTATTCAATATTTTTAGGTGTTCATTTAATAACGTCCCAAAACTCAACGTAGTCAAGAAAACTCAATAAACCTGATAAAGTTTTTACATGCAAACAAGTTAAAAAAACAGCATTAAACCAAGAAGACATTTAAAATGTGCTCAGAATAACGCTAATTCCCTTTTCCTTTCTAGCCACTTAAAGTCTCTTCTAATATTTTCCAATGTTATCCCAAAAGCTGGTTCAGTCACTTGTGTGTGCTTTTGGTGTCCCTCTCCTCTCCTCTCGGGGTGGTTGGTAGGCTAGCTAGTTTACCACGTATCCGAGTCACTTGATTTCTGTAATGAAATCAGATGTGACATTTGGTTAGCCGACCAAAGGTTGTGTTAGCTGGGGCAGGGCTCTATCAAATATAGCCTCCTTCAGACCACAGAGAGAATAGCAGCCTTACTGCACATTCCACAGCCATAGAACAGATCTAAGTGCAGTCAAGTACAGTATTGCCGAATACACAGCAGTCCGATAGCAGTCACATACAGCCTATGTCAGACATTTACATTTTAGTCATTTAGCAGACACTTATCCAGAGCAACTTACAGTAGTGAATGCATACATTTCATTTCATGCTGTATTTTTTCTTTTTTTTGTACTGGCCCCCCGTGGGAATCAAACCCACAACCCTGGCGTTGCACACACCATGCTGGCGTTGCAAACACCGTGCTTTACCAACTGGGCCACAGGGAAGCACCGAGAGTCCACAAAGAGAGTATCAATATCTCAAATGGCAGCCTATTCCCCATTTAATTCCCTACTTTTGGCCAGGCTTATAATATGGGGGACCCTTTTCCCCATGAAGTGCACTACTTTTAGTCAGACTTACTATATGGGGAATAGGGTGTTATTTGATTCCTAGCCTCAGTCTTGCCACATATGCCTAGTTCTTAAAATAGGACTCCCAACTGTTCCTGGAGACCCGTGCTGCGTTGTGTTGTTCAGGCAAGGGTTTAGGTTTGATACAGCACCTTTCATCACATAACTCATTGTGACTGAGGTGAACTGTGCAGTATTCAGGTGACTTACTTTAAAGTCTACAGTCAGCGATCAATGAGTTGTTTAATCGATCCTGCTTGGGGACTAGATTTACATCTTCCTACGTTACATCACCGGGTCTTTATCAATAAATCGAACGGCCATGTGGCCATTTTCCAGCTCTGGCAAGATTAAGCCCAGTCGCTATAGTAGATTTGTTGTGTTCCTTGTTGATAAGAAAGAGCTGGACAGATCCTACACTTCTAGGAGCATTCAGACATTGTATAAGAGTAGGATGTTGTTGCCTTCACACGCAATACTTAGATCAGTTTTGTGCTTTCCCTCTAATTGATACAATTATAATTTGGAAATAATTAGCTGATCCTAGATCTGTGCCAATGGGAGAACTTCTTTCCGGCTGTCGTAAGGAGAAGCGGACCAAAGTGCAGCGTGTGTGTCGTTCCACATTTTATTTACACTGTGAAACTATGCGATACATAAACATAAACTAAATAACAAAACAACAAACCGTGACGCAGAGTAGAAACATACACTACTCAATAAACAACAATCTCCCACAAACCCAGGTAGAAAAAAACCCGACTTAAGTATGATCTCCAATTAGAGACAACGAGGACCAGCTGCCTCTAATTGGAGATCATCCCAAACAAAACCAACATAGAAATACAAAACTAGAACATGACAACATAGAAAAACTAAACTAGCAAAAAAAACCTGTCACGCCCTGACCTACTCTACCATAGAAAATAACAGCTTTCTATGGTCAGGACATGACACCGGCGTATATTTTATGATCTGAACAGCTTGTAGAGAATCTCTCTCTTTATGCAGATGAGTCGTTATCTCCCCGTCTCCATACTTAAACACCTGACGAAGAAAGACTGAGGAACAAGTGGATGGCTTCTTGAATAGAGGAGTTCAGAACCTCCTACACACACACACACACACACACACACACACACACACACACACACACACATAAGCAAGCATACACACACACAGGTGAGTAGGAGTGAGGAGAGCAACAAGGGCTTTCTACATCCAGGGTTACCATAGAAACGTTGAGAAGGAGAGGAAGTTGGTGTTGAGCTAACAAGGTAAAATAAGGGCCTTGGAACACACACACACACACACGAACACACACACACACACACACGAACACACACACACACACACACACACATCCTCTGATAGGAACATGGGAAACACACTTTTAATTCACTCTCTATATCAGGTCCACTGGGCACTGTCATACCTCTCACACTGAGCAAGACTCCTCTCCTCGTCCCTCCCTCCTCCTCCCCACTCCTCTTCTCCTTCCCACCCTCTCCTCCCCTCTTCTCCTCTCCTCTGATCTGTGTAGCGTATGCTGCCTGATGTTGTCAGTTCGGGAAAGTTAGAATGACACCACTAGCAACACTGAAGCATGCATGAGAGCACCAGCTGTTTCGGACAACTGTGTGATCACGCTTTCCGTAGCCGATGTGAGCAAGACCTTTAAACAGGTCAACATTCGCAAGGCCACGGGGCCAGACGGATTACCAGGGAGTGTACTCAGAGCATGCGCGGACCAACTGGCAAGTGTCTTCAATGACATTTTCAACCTCTCCCTGACCGAGTCTGTAATACCTACATGTTTCAAGCAGACCACCATAGTCCCTGTGCCCAAGGAAGCGATGGTAACCTGCCTAAATGACTACCGCCCCGTAGCACTCACGTTGGTAGCCGTGAAGTGCTTTGAAACGCTGGTCATGGCTCACATCAACACCATCACCCCGGAAACCCTAGACCCACTCCAATTCGCATACCAACCCTACAGATCCACAGATGATGCAATC
Source organism: Salmo trutta (assembly GCF_901001165.1). Lineage (NCBI taxonomy): Eukaryota > Metazoa > Chordata > Actinopteri > Salmoniformes > Salmonidae > Salmo > Salmo trutta. Next base: position 5,097,538 of record NC_042991.1, read on the forward strand.
TCAATCGCACTCCACACTGCCCTTTCCCACCTGGACTAAAGGAACACCTATGTGAGAATGCTGTTCATTGACTACAGCTCAGCATTCAACACCATAGTGCCCACGAAGCTCATCACTAAGTTAAGGACCCTGGGACTAAACACCTCCCTCTGCAACTGGATCCTGGACTTCCTGACGGGCTGACCCCAGGTGGTAAGGGTAGGCAACAACACATCTGCCACGCGAATCCTCAACACTGGGGACCCTCAGGTGTGTGTGCTTAGTCCCCTCCTGTACTCCCTGTTCACCCATGACTGCGTGGCCAAGCACGACTCCAACACCATCATTAAGTTTGTTGACGACACAACAGTGGTAGGCCTGAACACTGACAACGATGAGACATCTTATAGGGATGAGGTCAGAGACCTGGCAGTGTGGTGCCAGGACAACTACCTCTCCCTCAATGTGAGCAAGACAAAGGAGCTGATGGTAGACTACAGGAAAGGAGGGCCGAACAGACACCCATTAACATCGACGGGGCTGTAGTGGAGCCAGTCGAGAGTTTCAAGTTCCTTGGTGTCCACATCACCAACAAACTATCATGGTCCAAACACACCAAGACAGTCGTGAAGAGGGCACGACAACACCTTTTCCCCTCAGGAGACTGAAAAGATTTGGCATGGGTCCTCAGATCCTCAAAAAGTTTGACATCTGCACCATCGAGAGCATCCTGACCGGTTGCATCACCGCCTGGTTTGGCAACTGCTCGGCATCCGACTGTAAGGTGCTACAGAGGGTAGTGCGTATGGCCCAATACATCTGCTAACTTGCTAGCCCCGGTCTGCTAACTGCTAGCTTGCTTGCCCTGGTCTGCTAGCTTGCTTGTCCTGGTCTGCTAACTGCTTGCTTGCTAACCCGGTCTGCTAACTGCTAGCTTGTTTAGCCCCGGCCTACTAACTGTTAGCTTGTTAGCATCGGCCTGCTAACTGTCTGAATCGCCGTGCCCCCAGTCAGCCCAACCACTCACTGGACCCATATGTTCACTTGGCTATGCATGCCTCTCTCTAATATCAATATGCCTCGTCCATTACTGTCCTGGTTAGTGATTATTGTCTTATTTCACTGTAGAGCCTCTAGCCTTGCTCAATATGCCTTAACCAACCATGTTGTTCCACCTCCTACATATGCGATGACATCACCTGGTTTAAACGTCTCTAGAGGCTATATCTCACTCATCATTACCCAATGCCTAGGTTTACCTCCAATGTACTCACATCCTACCTTACCTTTGTCTGTACACTATGCCTTGAATCTATGCTATTGTGCACAGAAACCTGCTCCTTTTACTATCTTTTCCGAACGTGCTAGACGGCCAGTTCGTATATCCTTTAGCCGTACCCTTATCCTACTTCTCCTCTGTTCCTCTGGTGATGTAGAGGATAATCCAGGTCCTGCAGTGCCTAGCTCCAATCCCACTCCCCAGGTGCTCTCATTTGTTGACTTCTGTAACCGTAAAAGCCTTGGTTTCATGCATGTTAACATTAGAAGCTGTAACGATCGTCTGGAAGAGGGGACCAAGATGCAGCGTGGTGAGTGTTCATATTGAATTTTAATAATACAAAACACTTGAACATAAGACACAAACGAACGCCAACAGTTCTGTCGGTGCAAACCACACAACAGAAACAACTACCCACAAAACCCCAAAGGAAAACAGGCTGCCTAAGTATGATTCCTAATCAGAGACAACGATAGACAGCTGCCTCTGATTAGGAACCCTACTCGGCCCAAAACAAAGAAATACAAAAACATAGAAAAAGGAACATAGAACGCCCACCCGATGTAACACCCTGGCCTAACCAAAATAAAGAACAAAAAACCCCTCTCTATGGCCAGGGCGTTACAGAAGCCAACTCCCTAAGTTTGTTTTACTCACTGCTTTAGCACACTCTGCCAACCTGGATGTCTTAGCCGTGTCTGAATCCTGGCTTAGGAAAACCACCAAAAACCCTGAAATCTCCATCGCTAACTATAACATTTTCCGCCAAGATAGAACTGCCAAAGGGGGTGGTGTTGCAATCTACTGCAAAGATAGCCTGCAGAGTTCTGTATTACTATCCAAGTCTGTAACCAAACAATTCGAGCTTCTACTTCTAAAAATTCACCTTTCCACCTTTCCACCTTTGCCACTTGCTATAGACCTCCCTCTGCCCCCAGCTGTGCCCTCGATACAATATGTGAATTGATTGCCCCCATCTATCTTCTGAGCTCGTGCTACTAGGTGACCTAAACTGGGACATGCTTAACACCCCGGCCATCCTACAATCTAAGCTTGATGCCCTCAATCTCACACAAATGATCAATGAACCTACCAGGTACAACCCCAAATCCGTAAACACGGGCACCCTCATAGATATCATCCTAACTAACTCTCCCTCCAAATGCACCTCTGCTGTTTTCAATCAAGATCTCAGCGATCACTGCCTCATTGCCTGCATCCGTAATGGGTCTGCGACCAAACGACCACCCCTCATCACTGTCAAACGCTCCCTAAAACACTTTTGCGAGCAGGCCTTTCTAATCGACCTGGCCGGGGTATCCTGGAATGACAATGACCTCATCCCGTCAGTCGTTGATGCCTGGTTGTTCTTTAAAAGTGCCTTTCTCACCATCTTAAATAAGCAACTCCCATTCAAAAAATGTAGAATTAGGAATAGATATAGTCCTTGGTTCACTCTAGACCTGAATGCCCTCGACCAGCACATGCATTATTGGTTAAGGGCTTGTAAGTAAGCATTTCACGGTAAGGTCTACACCTGTTGTGTTCGGCACATGTGACAAATACAATTTGATTTGATTTGGCTAATTGATTACAGTTTTTCTCAATTGCTAAAACACAATTTCTGAAACCTTGCTCCATTTCCTGAAAACATTAAACACAAAACCTCATCTTCAAGCACTATTTACATAACCTCTGACTCCTCTCCTCTCCTCTCCTCATCTTCAACCACTATTTACATAACCTCTGACTCCTCTCGCAAAATGAAACATTCACCTCAAAACAGTTTTACCTGTGTTCAAAATCAAACACTGCTCTCAAATCATAAACAAAGTGATCAAAATGATATACACTCTCAAGCAGTCAGTAAACAATACACCGAAAAATAGAAAACACATTGTTCAAAACATACAATTCTCAGGGAGAAGTACATTTTTAATCTAAAACAATATTCATATTTTTCCGTCATTGTCTTTTGATGAACGAAAACATATTCTATCATAGTACCTCAAAATTGATCAGAAATTACTACTCAGCTTTGCTCTTTGCAATTTAGTTTTTTGTTCTTCCTCCTCCTTGTACCCCTATTTTTACAGTACTGTACCCTGCATCTCACAAACTTGTCCTTTGTCTCTGTGATACTGTAATTCTTGTTCTTTGTTGATATGAACCTGCAACCAGTCAAAATCAATTGAGCAGTCAGTACTGTTAATAAATGGAAAGCACAATGTTCAGGGCCATACAATTTGTCCATTGTACAGTATACAGCCTACAATGCACTGTACTACAGTATATAATACTAAAAGGGACAAAAATCAAAGGAGTAAACATGTGATCAATGTGCTTCTTCTTGTCTTTGGGCTGGGTCAGGCCAGAGCACTTCGTCGACATCACAAGCAATATTGTCCCTCCTGAGGCAACGGGGGAAGAAGCCTCTTGTGTGCTGTATCCAGCCCTGACATGATGCCTCACCTATATCACCACAGGCTAAATCCATGGCTTGCAGCAGATTTACTCTGGTGTAGGGTTGTCTATCATACACTTTCCATCTCCAAGAGGAGAAAAACTCCTCAATCGGATTCAGGAAAGGCGAGTATGGAAGGAGGTACAAGTTCATAAACTGCCCATTGATGTTAAACCATTCCCTTACCTGAGCAGCTCGGTGGAAACTGACATTGTCCCACACTATCACATAGGTGGGAATGGGATTCTCATTTAGCTCTTGAACCTGCCGCTCAAATAAAATATCTCTTAGATTGGCAATAAATGTTAGAAGGTGCTGGGTGTTATATGGCCCGAGTGTAACATGGTGATGTAGAACACCATGGTTGCTGATAGCAGCACAGATTGTGACATTGCCACCTCGTTGACCAGGGACTTCAACAATGGCCCCGCTGTCCAATCATGTTTCGGCCTCTCCTTCTCCTCTTTGTTAGATTGAAGCCTGCTTCATCGACAAAGATTAACTCATGGGGTCTGTCCAAGGATTCCAAGTCAAATATTGTCTGTGTAGAAATACAATATACTGTATGTAGGATTTTGTAAGTCGTAAAGAGACAGTGCTATATTGTAGAGTACAATTAGGCCTACTGTATGCACTTCTGATTCACATACATTGTATGTACTGAAGAGTAATGTCATTCACATAGTATGTGTCAGTACTGTAGACAATCTGGATTACAGTAAATGTTTCTGAATGTACACTTACTTGCACATACTGAGCTCACAGTTCTTTCACCCTTGGTGAGTTGCGCTCAAAAGGTACTCTGTATACTTGTTTCATTCGCATCCTGTTACGATGGAGGACACGGTCAATTGTGGAAATGCTCACACTGTCGATTCCCTGGAAGTGTGTGTTGTCTTGTATCACTCGTTCCTGGATTTCTCTGAGTCGTATTGCATTATCTTGAAGGACCATGCCAACTATAACGGCCTCTTGCTCCCGAGTGAATATAGCTGTCCTTCCACCTGCATGTGGCAGCCTTGCAATTCTACAAAAAGTAGTTGTGCAGTTACAAAACATATTCATGCAGTACAATACATACAGTGATTAACTTTACAAATGTCTATTGAAACAGCTGCATATAGTGTAGTACAGTAAATTTGCAATTACAAAAATACAGTAGTATACTGTACCTGTTCTCTTCTCTGAATGTCCTTACTATGGTGGACACAGAAAATCGGCTCAAATTGGGTTGCACTCTAAGTCCTGCTTCCCTCATTGTCAGTCCATGGACAAGAACATGGTCTATAACTGTTGCTCAAATTTCAGATATTTCCACTCTTTGTCTTTGTCTTCCTCTTCGTCCTCCTCTTCCTCTTTCTTGCCCTCTTCCTCCTCGTCGCCCACCTCGCATACGCACTCGTCCTCGTCTTCTCACATTGTTTCTTCTATCCATTCTCAGACTTTCTCCTTCCCACCTTCAACAACCTGTTTGCTCTCTGAACTGGCTTATATTGGTTGTGTCGCATCATTTGAAACAGGTTAAATCAATTTTGAGTGGTTGTGTTCAATCAATGACATGTCTTCTCTATTTGTATTTGATTGTTGCCACTGGTGTTTACCAGTATGGATGACATGTGCATTAGAGTAAACAATGTGTTTTGAGAATGTGTTTAGAGTTTTGCTGAAAAGTCTAAGTGAGATCTGCAAATTGTGTTTTACCATGTGAAATGGTTTAAGGTATTGACAACAGACTGCATAATTAGCTAAATGAGTCCAGGCAACTGAGAACTTTGTTCAGCCAATGGGTTTTAGTGTTTTAGCAATTGAGAAAAACTGTAACATTTGCTCTGCACCGTTAGCTGTTCCAGACCTATTGTTTCAGACCAGTGTTGACTGTCGCCGATGAGTACGGCTCGGCTGTATTCAGCTCGTTTGTCTTGTTCTAGGCTCATAACGTTTAGAAGTCACAACAACTCAAAAACGAGCTGCAGCTAGAGTGAACTTAAACTATTGATTTGGATGTCATACAGGTTTTGCCTCGCGGCATGGCTATTCATTTGTTTAACCTTTTGCTACATACAGCGTATCTGTGGAAGAAGATATGAAGTATGAAAGGTATCATTGTCAGGGTATTCAAATGTTAACCCTAACCATATTTCCATACTATTTGTAACAGGCGTGTGTGTACCTGTTGCTCATTTGATCTATTAGAGTGGTCAGTCAATAGGTGTTTTTTTGTTAGGTCTTGGTAACTCTCCTGTTTCCTGTTTAATACACTTCATCGCTGCAGAGCGCTGAATAATGCAGAGTCACCCCCATATCAAACCTAGCCAAGCGCACTGGCCCACAGATGCACACAGACACATATACGCACCGGTAGGGCAGGGGCCTAATGGGTTTTAGATAGTAAATCTCACGGGAGTAGTTCTGGGCAGCGCCTGAGAGAACAGAGCTGATGAAGGTTGGAGAGCTCTCTCGTTTTGCACTCCTTTTTCCTCCCGCCTGGCCTGAATGACG